>NC_046156.1:188501273-188731273 GCF_011064425.1 Rattus rattus
TCTTACACGAATAACAGGACATTTTGAAATGTAGACATTAATTAATGGAAATCATCACATAATAGGGGAAATGGGGCCCTAATGAGACATTTTGCTCCCCAATAAAACCTCCAAGACTAGGAATGCACTACATCTTGTTAAGTTGATGGCCAAAGTGATCCCAAAGACACCCCCCAAAACATCCAGGCCATTGGTTACCATTCATTGACTGACAGTGATATACTTCTGCTGAAGACACCACTTACTTATGTTACTGACCCTGGAGGGTGGAGCTGGGGCCCAACTAGAAGCTTTACCTCAACTCCTGGCACCATGGTACTAGGAGTTACTTTGCGTACTATTGCAGAAAAAAAAATCATCGATTTTACCCCGTTACAAACCCTACTGACTATACCAATGACCTACCTGCAAAATATACTGGTGCAATAGTTACACAAATAGTATAGGAACACCCAACCACTATTTAATTGGACTTAAGGGCCACCCAATGAGATGCAACTATACTGGGCAATGCTAAAGTGGTCAAGAATCTGAGACTCCATAGGCCATTGGCCCTAGGATGAACCTACTACTATTACTTTACTAAAGGATCATAGGAATATGATAAGTTCTGATGACAGATTGCTATATCCATATATCAGTGCATTGCTGGACACTCGCCAGGGAAGCCTCTGCTTTCGGTGGATGGGAATTAAAACAGAGACCCACACCTGGAAAATGTGCAGAGATGAGAGACTTCAGAGCGCTCAGCCCTATTGGGATCTCATCATCAAACCCTTCCCATAAGGGTTCAGAGACTAATGTGGAAAAGGAAAGAGAAAGTGCAAAAGCCAAAGGTGATGGGTAACTTCAAGGAGACAGCTCTTTCCAACAGGGAAGATACATATAGGAATTCGAGAAAACTGTGACAGCATGAATAAAGTTGCAAAAAGTCAAGTCAGATAAAACCCCAATATGGAGAAGGGGGAAGACTACACTCACCTGTGGGCATAGGGACAAGTAGTTAGAATGTAGTCACGGATCATGCTCATCTAGTGAAGTGGCAACTGTGGTAATAGACATGCTAATGTGGACGGGGAAAAGCTCAGGAGTCCTCAGCCATAGACAAAGCACCACAGGTAGATAAGGAATGCTGAGAGCCAGGGAGATAGTCTTCTCCAAACATCATACCGATTGGGTATCCCATACCTAATGGATGGTCAGCCCTGAAGAACATATACATACAAGTAACATAGTAACAGGAAACAGACTAACAAAGGAGGATTTGTGTATTTAGAAACACACTAAGAGACACCCAGACACACACATACACACACACACCCACACACACATACACACACACACACAAAACCACCACCACCAACAACAACAACAAAAGCAACAGCAGCAATTAAAGAAAAAGAGGCCATGAAGGCCATGAGTTTGAAATGAGAGGTAGCATGGAAAGTTTTGGAGCGAGAACACGAAAGAGGCAAAGGATGTGATTATAATACAATCTCAAAAAAGTTATTTTAAAATATATATGATCATTAGATGATTTAAAATTAAAAGAAGAAAAGTAATAAGAAAAAATCTGTAGTCTCATTAACAAAAGCTAAGCAATCTTTGAAAACTACATTTTACATTAATTCCTAATTTTTACATTACAGTGAAAGTTCTATATCTTTCTACATAATATTCAATTTCTTCATATTTCTAATTACCTTGTAATCACTTTCTTGGAATATATCATCAAAGGGCAAATTTTTTACCTGGTTTTAAAAAACTTTTATTTCAACACTCCTAAGTCCTCTGCTAGGTTATGTACAAAATACTCCATTACCCTAAATCCACTCTCCTATGTTTAATACAAAGTCACCTCTGAACATTCACAGATTTTTTTTGTTTTTTACTTTTTGGAGTTATGAGTTCCTTAGAGAATTGCATAAAATGCATGAATGTCTTCCTGGTAAAATATCCATAAATGGAAAAGCAGACTGTTGGAGCCCATCATGGAATGAATTGGACTAACTTTTCCACAGCAGACCTGGGTGAAATTCTGGAACATGATCTCATGTTTAAGCAGAGGTACTAATTGTAAGTTCAAGCATGGAGGCATCAATCACAGGTTGACAGGAAAGGATTAGGGTAGAGCATTATGTTTGCTTTCTGTTCCAGTGCTACATCTCAATAGATTTAGATTCCCCCTCCAGGCAGGACCTTTGAAAATCCTTCCTTCCACAAATCCCTGGAGTTCTTGGATAACTCAGCCTTGACTGGTACAATATACTTCCCTGTCCTATGTAAAATGTGTGCTTATTTCCTTTATTCACTCTGCATTCTTGGATGTCCAAGGATGATTAGGACCTTCGCCAACTCTGTCTGTTTAATATCTGCTCCAGAATACAAATGACTTTCAATACACTTTACTGAACATGACTCCCATCTTACATCATAGATTAGGAGTACTTTAAGAGCATAAACCTTTTAACTCAAATATACCCAATTTACTCAACATATTTATCAGAAAATTTCTGCTAAGATGCACCATAAGAATTCTAAACAAAAATAAATATGTTCAGAATTTTGTTCTCAACAGAAGAGAAGGGTGTGTTTTTTAATTAAATAAAAGATCAGCATTGCTTGAGTTGACGAGAACTTCACAAATTATCTATATACACATTATGCTTTGGACATCCTTTCAGTGTAAATAAAACATTTAAAGAGCTGACTCATGTTCACAGTGGTTTATATTTTCTAAAAGCTGCTAAGAATGCTAAATTAGCAAACACTGGTCCATTGTTCCCAGCAGAAACATAAAGTTAGGTTCATATGAGCTTCTGATCTCAACACTTTCATCAATAATTTCACAAATCAGGTCTAATTCATGTGGATTTCTGTTTAAAGATTATTTTATTTAACAGAGGTAGATAAATTTGTTAATGAGGAAACTCTAGAGACAGCTCCTTAACTCACATCTAAAAGAAACTTGTCTAGAACACACATTTTCCTATAGGGACACACTAGCCTTATTGTGTGTAGAGGTGCATCAGCATTGTGTGTGAAAGTCATCGAATCACCAGCAAAAAAAACCCAAAAATTTGGTAACACAGCACCAAGCATACCATGAAAATGACACTGACGCATACAGATTAGGAGAACCGAGTGCAGAATCTGCATATCACCTCATTCAACCATGGCTGGGGATACGTTTTACCACTCAAATTTTTCATGGCTCTTATCCATGAATGACTGCAAAATCCTGGCAGTGCTACCTTTTGGTGTTATAAAAAATTTTGTAAATAGATACATTTGCAAATATGGAATCTGTGAATAAGGAATGACTGGGGCTCCTAAGAAAGGGGGCAGATTAGAAGTTTCTTTGTATCTCTGCTAGTCAGAAAAGTTGTGGCAACAGGAAACTTCACTCTAAATCCAGAGAAGAAGAACACCAAGAATGAAGAAATCAGTCACTGGGAAGCTAACAAGGACAAAGAAACAGTGATTCGGAGAAAGGCAACATGTAGGAGGCCACTGGAATCGTGGATCTCCAAGGAGTAAAAGCTGCAGCTACCAGGCAAATAGAGAACAGGAGGTCATCACACTGAGTGAAAAAAAAAAGCCATAATTAGAAAAGCCAGGATTTGCATGTTTTTTTTCTGACATGTACAGTGTTTGAGGAATAAAAACAGAGAGTTATAGGGAAGGGGGAGTGAGAGGAGAGGGGAAGGGGGAGAAGGAGGGGGGAAAGGGTGCTAAGAATGAATATGATCGGGCTGGGGATTTAGCTCAGTGGTAGAGCGCTTACCTAGGAAGCGCAAGGCCCTGGGTTCGGTCCCCAGCTCCGAAAAAAAGAACCAAAAAAAACAAAAAAAAAAATGAATATGATCCCCTGTGGTCCAGACACCACACGGACCTGAAGGGACCTGATCTACAGCTCCCTGCACCCAAATCCTGTGGAAGGGAGAGCTAAACCTTCAGAGGGGCAGACAAGCCTGGGAAGCGAGAAGAGACTACACTCTGCCCACATTTCTGACTCCAGAGGAAAACACCTAATGCCATCTGGGACCCCGGTGCACAGGGGCCCCAGGAAAAGGCAGCACAGGCCCTCCTGGTTGCCTCCCTCACAGAGAGCTCAAAAGCAGCCCCCCCCCCCGGAGCAACTTCAGCCAAGGGACCACAGGTAAGACCAACTTCTCTGCACCAAGCAACCTGCCTGGTGGACTCAGGACACACGCCCACAGGAACAGCTGAAGACCAGTAGACAGGAAAGACTACGCGCCTGAAAACAGAACACTCTGTTCCCATAACTGGCTGAAAGAAAACAGGAAAACAGATCTACAGCATTCCTGACACACAGGACTATAGGACAGTCTAGCTACTGTCAGAAACAAGGTAACACCAAAAACAATCTGATGGCAAGAGGCAAGTGCAGGAACCCAAGCAACAGAAACCAAGAATACATGGCATCATCGGAGCCCAATTCTCCCACCAAAGCAAACACTGAATATACAAACACACCAGAAAAGCAAGATCTTGATTTTAAATCACATTTGATCATGATTATGGAGGACTTCAAGAAAGACATAAAGAACTCCCTTAGAGAAATGCAGGAAAACACAAATAAACAAGCAGAAGCCTAAAGAGAGGAAATGCAAAAATCCCTGAAAGAATTACAGGAAAACACAATCAAACAGGTGAAGGAATTAAAAATGGAAATAGAAGCAATAAAGAAAGCACAAAGGGAGACAACCCTGGATATAGAAAACCAAAGGAAGAGACAAGGAGCCATAGATACAAGCATCACCAACAGAATACAAGAGATAGAAGAGAGAATTTCAGGAGCAGAAGATTGCATATAAATCATTAACACAACTGTCAAAGATAATGTAAAATGGAGAAAGTTACTGGTCCAAAACATACAGGAAATCCAGGACTCAATGAGAAGATCAAACCTAAGGATAATACATATATAAGAGAGTGAAGACTCCCAGCTCAAAGGATCAGTAAATATCTTCAACAAAATCATAGAAGAAAACTTCCCTAACCTAAAGAAAGAGATGCCCATAAACATACAAGAAGCCTACAGAACTCCAAATAGATTGGACCAGAAAAGAAACTCCTCCTATCACATAATAATCAAAACACCAAATGCACAAAACAAAGAAAGAATATTAAAAGCAGTTAGGGAAAAAGGTCAAGTAACATATAAAGGCAGGCCTATCAGAATCACACCAGACTTCTCACCAGAAACTATGAAAGCCAGAAGGTCCTGGACGGATGTCATACAGACCCTAAGAAAACACAAATGCCAGCCCAGGTTACTGTATCCAGCAAAACTCTCAATTAATATAGATGGAGAAACCAAAATATTCCATGACAAAACCAAATTTACACAATATCTTTCTACAAATCCAGCACTACAAAGGATAATAAATGGTAAAGCCCATCATAAGGAGGCCATCTATACCCTAGAAGAAGCAAGAAACTAATCGTCTTGGCAACAAAACAAAGAGAAGAAAAGCACACAAACATAACCTCACATCCAAATATGAATATAACAGGAAGCAATAATCACCATTCCTTAATATCTCTCAACATCAATGGTCTCAACTCCCCAATAAAAAGACATAGATTAACAAACTGGATACGCAATGAGGACCCTGCATTCTGCTGCCTACAGGAAACACACCTCAGAGACAAAGACAGACACTACCTCAGAGTGAAAGGCTGGAAAACAACTTTCCAAGCAAATGGTCAGAAGAAGCAAGCTGGAGTAGCCATTCTAATATCAGATAAAATCAATTTTCAACTAAAAGTCATCAAAAAAGATAAGGAAGGACACTTCGTATTCATCAAAGGAAAAGTCCACCAAGATGAACTCTCAATCCTAAATATCTATACTCCAAATACAAGGGCACCTAGATACCTAAAAGAAACCTTACTAAAGCTCAAAGCACACATTGCATCTCACACAATAATAGTAGGAGGTTTCAACACCCCGCACTCATCAATGGACAGATCATGGAAACAGAAATTAAACAGAGACATAGACAGACTAAGAGAAGTCATGAACCAAATGGACTTAACAGATATTTATAGAACATTCTATCCTAAAACAAAAGGATATACCTTCTTCTCACCACCTCATGGTACTTTCTCCAAAATTGACCATATAATAGGTCAAAAAACAGGCCTCAATAGATACAGAAAGATAGAAATAATCCCATGCGTCCTATCAAACAACTATGGGCTAAGGACTTCAATAACAATAAGGGAAGAATGCCCACATATACATGGAAGTTGAACAATGCTCTACTCAATGATAACCTGGTCAAGGAAGAAATAAAGAAAGAAATTAAAGACTTCTTAGAATTTAATGAAAATGAAGGTACAACATACCCAAACTTATGGGACACAATGAAAGCTGTGCTAAGAGGAAAACTTGTAGCTCTGAGTACCTGCAGAAAGAAATAGGAGAGAGCATATATCAGCAGCTTGACAGCACACCTAAAAGCTCTAGAACAAAAAGAAGCAAACACACCCAGGAGGAGTAGAAGACAGGAAATAATCAAACTCAGAGCTGAAATCAACCAAGTAGAAACAAAAAGGACTATACAAAGAATCAACAGAACCAGGTTGGTTCTTTGAGAAAATCAACAAGATAGATAAACCCTTAGCCAGACTAACCAGAGGACACAGAGAGTGTGTCCAAATTAACAAAATCAGAAATGAAAAGGGAGACATAACTACAGATTCAGAGGAAATTCAAAACATCATCAGATCCTACTACAAAAGCCTGTATTCAACAAAACTTGAAAATCTGCAGGAAATGGACAATTTCCTAGACAGATACCAGGTACCGAAGTTAAATCAGGAACAGATAAACCATTTAAACAACTCCATAACTCCTAGAGAAATAGAAGCAGTCATTAAAGGTTTCCCAACCAAAAAGTGCCCAGGTTCAGGTGGGTTCAGTGCAGAATTCTATCAGACCTTCATAGAAGACCTCATACCAATACTATCCAAACTATTCCACAAAATTGAAACAGATGGAGCGCTGCCTAATTCCTTCTATGAAGCCACAATTACTCTTATACCTAAAGCACACAAAGACCCAACAAAGACCAATTTCCCTTATGAATAACGATGCAAAAATACTCAATAAAATTCTGGCAAACCGAATCCAAGAGCACATCAAAACAATCATCCACCATGATCAAGTAGGCTTCATCCCAGGCATGCAGGGATGGTTTAATATATGAAAAACCATCAACATAATCCACTATGTAAACAAACTGAAAGATAAAAACCACATGATCATTTCATTAGATGCTGAGAAAGCATTTGACAAAATTCAACACCCCTTTATGATAAAAGTCCTGGAAAGAATAGGAATTCAAGGCCCATACCTAAACATAGTAAAAGCCATATACAGGAAACCAGTAGCTAACATTAAACTAAATGGAGAGAAACTTGAAGCAATCCCACTAAAATCAGGGACTAGACAAGGCTGCCCACTCTCTCCCTACTTATTCAATATAGTTCTTGAAGTTCTAGCCAGAGCAATCAGACAAGAAAAGGAGATCAAAGGGATACAGATTGGAAAAGAAGAAGTCAAAATATCACTATTTGCAGATTATATGATAGTATATTTAAATGATCCCAAAAGTTTACCAGAGAACATACTAAACCTGATAAACACCTTCAGCAAAGTGGCTGGGTATAAAATTAACTCAATAAATCAGTAGCCTTCCCCTACACAAAAGAGAAACAAGATGAGAAAGAAATTAGGGAAACTATACCCTTCATAATAGTCCAAAATAATATAAAATACCTCGGTGTGACTTTAACCAAGCAAGTGAAAAATCTGTATGATAAGAACTTCAAGTCTCTGAAGAAAGAAATTGAAGAAGACCTCAGAAGATGGAAAGATCTCCCATGCTCATGGATTGGCAGGATTAATATAGTAAAAATGGCCATTTTACCAAAAGCAATCTACAGATTCAGTGCAATCCCCATCAAAATACCGATCCAATTCTTCAGAGAGTTAGACAGAACAATTTGCAAATTCATATGGAATAACAAAAAACCCAGGATAGCTAAAACTATCCTCAACAATAAAAGGACTTCAGGGGAATCACTATCCCTGAACTCAAGCAGTATTACAGAGCAATAGTGATAAAAACTGCATGGTATTGGTACAGAGACAGACAGATAGACCAGTGGAATAGAATTGAAGACCCAGAAATGAACCCACACACCTATGGTCACTTGATTTTTGACAAAGGAGCCAAAACCATCCAATGGAAAAAAAGCATTTTCAGCAAATGGTGCTGGTTCAACTGGAGGTCAACATGTAGAAGAATGCAGATCGATCCATGCTTATCACCCTGTACAAAGCTTAAGTCCAAGTGGATCAAGGACCTCCACATCAAACCAGATGCACTCAAACTAATAGAAGAAAAAGTGGGGAAGAGTCTCAAACACATGGGAACTGGAGAAAATTTCCTGAACAAAACACCAATGGCTTATGCTCTAAGATCAAAAATATGGCAAATACATAGGCGAATGCCATGATTAAACTACTGAACTGAGAACAGGACCCCCATTGAAGGAATCTTAGTAAGGACTGAAAGAGCTTGAAGGGGCTTGAGACCCCATATGAACAACAATGCCAACCAATCTGAGCTTCCAGGGACTAAGCCACTACCCAAAGACTATTCATGGACTGACCCTGGGCTCCATTGCATAGGTAGCAATGAATAGCCTAGTAAGAGCACCAGTGGAAGGGGAAGCCCTTGGTCCTGCCAAGACTGAACCCCCAGTGAACATGATTGTTGGGGGAGGGTGGTAATGGGATGAGGATGGGGAGGGGAACACCCATAGAGAAGGGGAGGGAAAGGGGTTAGGGGGATGTTGGCCCGGAAACTGGGAAAGGGAATAACAATCGAAATGTAAATAAGAAATATCCAAGTTAATAAAGATGAAAAAATGAAAAAAAAAAAAGAATGAATATGATCAACAGATATTTGTAGGGGGTGTGCTATGTTAACTTCCTGTTCCCCAGTTGGTTGTTGATCTGTCAGTAAAGAGAGCCATGGGCCAATGGTTGGGCAGAAGATGTATGCAGGACTTCTGGGTCCCAAGAGAAAAGGCAGATTCAAGGAAAGAGAGGGGGAGTTTCTGCCATGCTTTGGAACCAAAGGAACGCAGCAACCATGTGAGGTCTCTGGAGAAGCAGGGGCCTGAGGCCCCTACTACAGGTGGGTGGTCAGGGATGCTTGGCAGGGGCTAAGGAGTTTAGCAACTGAAGTTTAGGATGGGTGGGAGAGAATTCGATAAGAAATTGATAAGAGAATGCTTTTCCAGGTAAGAGATAGCATTGCCCAGCATTTGTGTCTTAAGGCAAGTTGAAAAGTAACAAACTCTGTGTGTGTGTGTGTGTGTGTGTGTGTGTGTGTGTGTGTGTGTGTGTGTGTGTGTGTCTTTTGTCCAAGGATTCAAGGGAAACCTGATAATGAAGTCACCTCAGGAGCTAAAGGCCGGTAGAGCGTAAAACTACCCGCTACAGCTATTATATGAACATCAAAATGTCATGAAAAGTTTATCACACGAACATATGAAATGTCATGATATACAATATGCACAAACAAAAATATACGAATTTTTTTTCTTCTCCATTTAACCCTTATATTACAACACTTTTAGCCTCTCAGTCCATCCTGAAATACTTAAACTCTCAGAAATTCTCATTCTTATTCCCGCTCTTCTCTTTTATGAATTAGCCTCTTCACTTCATTAAGCCCTTCCCGAATCAGTTTTGTTTCTTGGCTATTCTTCCTGCCTGGTTTTGCCTGTGCCTTTTACCCTCCCCAACCTGCCTGGCGTTTTACAAGCTGCCTGCTCATCCTCATCACCCCCACTCTCTCTTAAATCCTCAGTCCTGGACAAATCTTATCCATGCAGTCCCATCCACCATAAGTTCTTGTGTGCATCAGTCTGCCATATCCTGAAAATATTGTTTGGATGTAAATAACGACTACCTCCAGGTCTTAAAATCACTCCACCCTCTCATCTGCAATGAACCTTGGGCTTGGAAGAAGGGGAGAAGATATATTTTAATCTGTGTTCCATGGTCTCTTATTCTTTCTAATCTACGTTAGAAATCATTAAACTGAATGTCGAAAGTTCTTCCTTATTAGGGGAGAACATAGAGGGAGGAAGATATTGTGCTCTGCAGATGATGTGATGGCTCTAGCCCAAGCTTACCTTTGGTTACTTCTCTTATTTGTAAATAAATGAAGAAGAAAATAATCCCTCAAAATACAGTCAGAATGGCCACACCTTAGCTTGTTCGATGTGCCTGCATTGTGGATAGTAAAAAAGTGTTCAAGGCACATAAAGTGTTCTAGAGATAGATTTCAAAATGCAGATTGTGTTGGTGAGTTATCAACATATTTTAATAAAGCAGAACAAGAATGTGTTAAAATACATCTTGTACAATAAAGCATTGTTTTCCAAGAGTTTGTGTACGCTATCCATGTGTGTGTGTGTGTGTGTGTGTGTGTGTGTAAAATGCATTTCTTAATGTTTAATAAAGTAAAAAACATTTGTTGAACCATGCTTAAAATGACCAACAGATTTTTAAGTGTTATAGCTTCTTATAAATTACACACGGTATTTACTGTTTATTGTGGTTTAAATGAAGCCCTCTCCCACTAAGTGGGGATCATGATAGTTCAAAAACCATCGGTGGATTAATCTATTGACAGATTCATGATTTGATGGTGTTATTGCAAGTTGGTGGCATCTTCACTGGAAGGAAGATAGAGTTAACTGAGGAAAATCTTTGAAGAATCTATCTTGCCCTCCTTCCTTTCTTTTTCCTTCCATCCTCATGTCTACCAGAATGAAAAATCTTTTCTATGACCCTCTCTTTATGGCATTTTACGTCAACTTAGGCCCAAAACAGCAGAGCCAGAAAACCATATCCTGAAGACTATGGAACTAGGAATCAAAAGAAATCTTTATTTCTTAGATTTGGCTGATATTTTTGCAACAATGACAAAATAAATTGGCTCACGCCTTATTGTAAATATGTTGTAGCAACAACATGTTCATTTAGTTCAGATGTAAAGACTCCTCTGTGGGTGTCAATTGATGATAAAATAGAGTTTGAATGATGAAAGACTCATAATTAAAGCATCAACTTAAGAAAGATATATTGATTATGAGTAAGTTAACTAGAGAAGTATATGAGAAGAACAGTGTAATAGAGGTAAGCAGAGGTCAGAACATTTGACAGAGCATGTTTAGGAGAAGTCACTAGGGTACTGAATACAACACACATTGAGACAGACCAGAAGGCCTTTCAGAAGCCCTGAGCAAAGAGAAAAGACAGTTGTCCTTTATCCAGATCTCTTGGCTTCCATGGATCGGTTCCTTCCTATAGGCCATCCTGAATTGTGTTCCTTTGTGTGTTCTTCCCTGGAACAGAGCATTCCATATCCCAAATGTCTTTCAACCAGTCTCAGCTAGTTTTCCATGGGGAAACAAAAAACCAAAACAAATTTGAATTTTAAGGCATGAGAAGGGGAACAAATTTAAGCCAAACTCATAGGATTGCTCAAATCTACCAAGAAGAAATTTTGCAGACCAAATTTCTTAGTTGGGGGTTTCTATTTCTGTGAAGGAACACCATGACCATGGCAACTCATAGTAGCGACAATGCTTGGGGCTGGCTTACAGTTTCAGAGGTTTAGTCCATTATCGTCATGGCAGGAAGCATGGCAGCATCCAGGCAGACATGGTGCTGGAGAAGGAGCTAAGGGTTCTAGGTCTGTATCAGCAGGTAGCTTTATCCTCAAGAAAGACCCTGTGTTTGGGGCTTCCAAATCAGTCTTCAATAGCAGAGTGCTGGCCAGTGAATGTCTAGGCTCTTACCAAGACACTAACCCAAAGCACAAGGAACTATTTCATTAGGTGACTAAAGTTCACTCAACCTATTTGAGATGGTCCAGTCCTCAACCTTATCTTGGGAAACATAGCACAAAGAGATGAGAGATATTCTAGAGACCAACAACATGAGCTGCTGACCCCAGGTTTCATGTGAATGGGGTTAAGAAAACTCATCAAAACCTACCTTCAGTGAGCCAGCACCCCCCAGACGTAATAACTAACAGCTGGACTTGATATTGAACATTTGAGAGTTTCTCCTCTAAGGTATTTAAGGAACTGAAAAGGTGGCTCAAAGATAGAAAAATAAAGAAGAAAGAGAAGGAGCTTGTTTTGTTTTGCTTTGTTTCCTAAATAATTTAAAGCTCTTTTAACAAAGAATAGGACTTCTAGCCCATGACCATACCCATGTGCTGGCCACAATCACACTAGAGCTCCATCCAAATGGAGTGACTATGGAAGAACGTGGCTCTTGCTGCTCTTACTCATGTCTAAAAGCCAGCAGAAAACTCATTTCTCAGATCCTTTTTAGCTAGAGTAAGCCTAGAGAACTTCATAAAAAAAATAAAATAAAATAAAAACATTTCAAGAACAAAATGCTCCAAAAGTTAACACGCAGTGTGCCCTGTCTCTTCCTGACATGACCATTTGGGTAAAAGCCCTTGAGAATGAAAGAGTTAAAGTTCTGCAGCTTAAGAACAACCACTTGACCTTTCAATGTGCTGGTTTGAGGCCAATCACCTTTCAACGAGCATGATATCTGGCACAGGGCAAGCTAAAACACACCAATTATTTTCATGGTGTACACGACTGAGCTCACAGTGTCCCATTTAGCAAAATGAATAATGTTAATTTTCCAAAAGTCAGACTTCGCTGCTGAACACCTCTGCTGGAAAGGTTTTCCCTTGCCAGCCACCTCCAAAAGTGCTATTGTACAAGCCTTGCCCTGAAAAAGCAGGAAACCTTGAGGAAGATAACTTTGGGCTTTTCTTTAAATTCTACATATAAAATAATATCCCCAAGATATTTAGATTTTGGTATTATATTTATATTTCAGTATATCTGACATAAAAATTAAATTGGAAATAATTTCTAACTTTGGTTATGAATTTTGCAACCAAACACTTAGCAGGAAATAAAAATCCAAAGTTAAGAGTTGTCGTGCATTGTGTGATCTCAGTCATCTAGAGGCAGAGGCTGGAGGATTGGTAAATTCATGGCCACCCTGGCATATAGGGTAGGACCTTGTCTCAAAAACAGAAAACATTCCAGAGTCCATAAAAGGGTAAAATATTGGCCTCTACAAAGAGGAAATTCTTTAAAATCCAGAGATTCAAAGCCAATCACTGAAACAGAGCATGTACTCCCTAAAATAAGTCTTTGCTGTTAAAGGCTAATTCCCATGAGAGTCTTCTAAGGGGTAAGATTCCCTAGTGTTTTTAAAAATAATATTCAGTTTACAAACATTCCACCACCTTCCTTAAACAAATAGATAGCAAAATACGATAAACATTGCATAGTTATTTGGGCTGGGTGCAGACATGCATGGCCTAAATGGACGCTGGACCATGATGCCTTTTTGCTTCTAATCACTGCAAATACATGTCCCTTCTTTCCTTTTCTGTTTTTAATCCTTGACCTCCAAGTTCTCATTGGTGCCCCAAGCATTCCATTTCCATCAGCACTTGCTCCTACGTTAGCCAATTACATGGAATCCTAACCTCCACATCTAGACCATAGTCTAGTCCAAATCTAAGTTTCTTTGTTGGATCCTCTTCTTTAGAGCTACAGCTTTGGAAATGCCAACACTCAAAATCCTCCCTATGATGCACACTCTAGAGGAAGAGACTTCTGCCAGCTATGCCTGTGTTTGCCAAACTCTCCTTTCCCTAATATTTGATCCCCCCTTCATCTACTCTTCTTTTGTAAGTCCAGAAAGAGAAAGGTCAGGATCTAACAGCAGTGTGACTAGCAGCCAGCCTGTGGGATGTGACCTCAAGCCAACACCCAGCTACCACCCACCCACTGCTTCTGCTTTGGGGCTCTGGAGGGAGTGGCTTGATTCAGGAAGAATAGCCACTGCTAGGATAGGGACTGCTCACAGATGGTCAGGAAAGTATATCCTATCCTCTAGTCTCAACACGGATGGAACTTGGAGTTTACTATCTATCTGGACAGCATGGTTATACGTCTAGTCCTGAGGGCTGCTCTAGAGGGTTCTCTCTTGAGTCCAGTCAGATTAGATCACTTCATAAACTTGTGAGACATGGCAGTAGCCAAGATTTCTAGAGCACCCCTCTGGGGAATCCTAATTATCAAAGTTCCACTGCTAATATAAAGAGAAGAAAGCTGTCTGAAGATGGGACATTAGAGACTCATCCTCACTGATGTAATTACCTGAGTGATCCAGGGTAAGTTACTAAATATCACTAAATAGTCAGTGTCATTTGCTATAAACGGGAAATTAGAAAATCCACCTTTCAGTGAGGGAGACAAATGAAATCAAGAACCTGGAGGTATTTTAAACTATAGAAATGGGGAGAAGAAGGGACAGGTTAGAGACAAAACACAAAATCACCCCTTCTATGGGCAGGTATTGTGAGACTTCAGACAGGAAACTGATGACTCATGCCCTAAAAACTGTCCAAGGGAGCAATTCCTGAGATCTCAACATCTGGCCAAGATTCTAACCTGAGAAACATATTTTGCAATCAGGCTATTGAAATATATACTATAGACTTGGGACTTACAGGATAAAAGCCAAGGTTTTCCTCATTTCACTCCTAGTATTAAAAACCAAACAAACAAAATAGCGAAGAGCAAAATCTCTAGGACAGATCTCCCAATCCATGAACTTACTTTATCCCAGTGGCAAATCAACTCCACTAGAATGTTCAGCTTGGTGTGTTCTACTGGATCCCATATAAATGGGAAGTGACCCTCAAAGCCCCAGAATGGAAAACGGGAAGTCAACTGAACTGATCTTTCTAATTTCCAAAATGCAAATTATCACCACACTGTTATGCATGAGAAATACAGTAAGATAACGTGAACTTCACCTTAAATTGTGCACAGGAAAAAAAAAAAAAAAACCTACCCAAAAAGGGACAGGTGGGGTACAGGTACCTTCTGCTATAAAGACTGACAGACAGCAGGGGTTGGGGATTTGGCTCAGTGGTAGAGTGCTTGCCTAGGAAGCGCAAGGTCCTGGGTTCGGTCCCCAGCCCCCAAAAAAAAAAAAAAAAAAAAAAAAAAAGACTGACAGACAGCAAAATGAAGGGAGCTCAGCATGGGCCCCTCAAAACCAAACAGCTACTGTACCTAATGAAATGACCCATTGTAGTGATCAGAGGCTCTTCTCTAGGGAAAGTGGCAATGCCACTAAAGGCACTCTTCTTGAACAGAGTAAAAGACAAGTGCCCTTTCCAACCTCCTGTTGTATCTGCACAGTGTTTGGGTGACTAGAGTGCAAACCCTGGGTTCTGCCCTGTATTAGCATACCTCCTATGATGGTTTGTATATACTTGGCCCAGGGAATGGCACTATTAGAAGGTGTGGCCCTTTTGGAGAAGGCATGTCACTGTGGGCATGGACTTAAGACCCTCACCCTAACTGCCTGGAAGTCAGTCTTCTAGTAGCAGCCTTCAGATGAAGATGTAGAACTCTCAGCTCTACTTGTATCATGCCTGCCTGGATGCTGCCATGTTTCTGCCTTGATGATACTGGACTGAACCTCTGAACCCGTAAGCCAGCCTCAATGAAATGTCTTTCATAAGACTTGCCTTGGTCATAGTGTCTGTAAAGGTTTTACAGCAGTAAAACCTTAACTAAGAGACCTCCATAGACCATCACTTCCATCTGCTTTACATCAGCCACACATTTAGCCAATCTTTCAATCTGGTTTGCAAACCCAGCCTCTCTGGGCTGGATTCTCCACTTCCTGCCCTCCCTCCCTGCTCTTCCCCAAGGCTGCCAGGTGAAACTTTCTAGCGGTGTAGCAGTGTGCATCTCTCGATTGTTGCCTTTCTGCCATGCTTCTTCGCGCCTACTGATCATCTCTAACTCGTTCAGCAAGTGGTTCTCACCCTGTATACTTAGGCATGATGTGTCAGAGTGCAAAGCGTATAAGCCTGAGACCAGATGGATGGGGTAAGACTCTATTTTGGGTTAAGCTTTATCTCTTAGTAGCTATGGGACTCTGATAAGTTACAAAATCTCTCTGTGCCTCGGTTTGCTCTAGTAGGATGAAGATAAGAGCTACCTACACAATTACCAAGGATTAAAAGGGGCTATTAATATAGATAAGGTGATTTGTTCTTACAGATTTGAATAAGAACAAGAATTAGTGTTTATGAAGTGATTACTACAACCGAGCTCTACTTTAAGAGTTGTGTGATTGTATGTACAATCATTTATTATGACTATTATTAACCTTACTTCACTCAAGGAGAAACCGAAGCAAGATAGAATCCACAGAGTGAATCAGAAGGCAATCCAGCTTTGGCCTTATGGCTATCAACTTGTGTGATTTCCCTTCCTCTAGGTATGTGTGCATTGTTTATGTATTTGTTTGAGAGAGGTCTCACTATGAAACACCAGGCTGACCTTGAACTCCTAATCTTCACGTCTCAGCCTGCCAAGTGCTAATGCTATGGTCCTCTGCCATCATGCCTGCTTTCCCCTTGGCTTCTGAGAGCAAGCACAGTCCACTTGGCCACCTCATTCCTTCTCATTATTCAGGGACTTGCTCCATAGCACAGTGTTGCCCGATAGATGTGAGGAAGACCTTTTCTTTCCAATACAATGCAGTGATATAGTGCCTGCGTTCTCTCTGTATCCAACCTAATCACTTCTCCTCTTGGCATCCCTCCCCTTACACATCAAGCCCTAATTATTCTCTCGTTCTTTCTGATATTCCTTGAAATGTTCCACCCCCAAATTCCAGCAAGTCCAAAAAGAGTACTCACATTCCCTACCCAGCTGCCTCTCCTAACTTGCAGTCACTCTGGAAACACTCACCAAGCAGCTGCTGTGCCTTTTGTGCAGACGAAGCTTAGATAAGCCTTGTCCCCTAGGGGCTCGCTGATGAAGAACACAAAGATGGATATAGAAAGCCCAAAGAGGCTGTAATAAGTGTGCATGACTGACGGCGGCTCTGCTACTGGCTCTGCTCAGTCTTGCATTTTCTGTGTCATTTTATTCACCAACCTGATCACACTATACCATCTTCCCATAACTACCATCACCCTGTGATTGACCTGCCACCTTCCCTGTTGCTGAGCTGTTAAAAATCTCCTCTGGGCATGAAGCACCGTGTGATTTCCCTTAGGCTTAGCCGACCTTCTGCGATCAATAACACTGTCACTGCTAAAGTTCATGATGATAAACCTGATGCACTAAGGTCCAGGCCCTAAACTTGGGTAGACAGAGCTGCCTGACAACTTAACTTTCTAGTCATACTTTGTCCCGCCCCTCAACCTACCCACACTTTACTTCATGTGCTCCAGCTAAGAGAGACACGTTGTAGGTTCTCAAGTGTGACTCATATTCCTATCCCCACTCCTCCTCAGCTTACCTCTAGAATTTAGATCCTGAACTAGTGTTCAAGCTAAAAATCACCTCACCTATGAGGCTTACTTCCATTTTCTGACTTTCTTTAAACAACATGCTATCTCCCTGTTGGCGTTTAAGTCCTACCTGGTACTGCAGTCACTAGGGTATCTAGTTTGTGGTTTCTATCTTTAGGACAAGTACCTTGTACTAATCATATTTGAACCAGTAAACTTTTTTGTTGTTTGGCTTGAAACATAGTTTCTCTGTGGAGTCCTGACTGTCCTGGAACTGTGGTCTCAAACTCAAGAGATCCACCTGCCTCCGCTTCCGAGTCCTGGGATTAAAGGCATGCACCGCTACTGCCTGGCTAATTATATTTAATATAGTGTCTAGCTGAGGGCCTCAAGCATAATATTTGTCCCAAAATTAATGAAAACATTTTGTTCACATTGTATGTTATAATATGAAAAAGAAATCTCATGTGGATCCAGGTGGAAACCCTAGAGCTTTTGTCCTTTGTCGTTGCTATCAATGGTAATGATGAATTTCATGTGTCAGCTTAGTGGGGTGAAGGGAGACTCAGGTGTGTCTATGAACATGCATCTGGAAAATATCAGCATTTAAATCAATACAGCAAGTAAAGAAGTAGGGAAAGCATCGTTCCATCCACGGAAGGCTCCAAGTAAAAAGAGAAGCTCAAAGCTGAGGTGTCCATCCTCAGAGCACAGGACCCCACGCTGAGTAACCATCATCTTCAGAGCAGAGGACCCTAAGCTGAAGTGCCCATCTTTAGAACAGAAGACCTGAAACTAAGATGTCCACCGCCTCTCCTAGAATTTGAAGGTATTGGTTCTTAAGCATTCACATATCAGGACTTCCACCAGCAGCCCGACTGGTTTTTCTGGCCTGTGCCATCAGTTTGGGAGTTAGAACGTCCTTCCCCGGTTCATAGGCCTTTTTCAGACTTGGACTCAATTTCAACAGCAGCTGTCCTGGCTCTACAACTTGCAGACAGCATATTGTGAGAATTCTCAACCTCCATAATCACATGAGTGAATTCCCACAATAAGTCTTTTCTTGCATGTCTATATATTTCCCATTGGTTCTGTTTCTCTGGGAACCCTGACTAATATATCATCTAAGCATTTATCCAACAGATCATTTCATCCCTAAGGAATATGTTATTCATTAGGAGTCAAAAATAAAGACACATGTCTATGCTCAATAAGCATACACTCTGTGTCTGAAAGATTGGCACGGGATACAAATAAAATAATCATACACGTAATAGTAGGAATTGCAAAATCATGGCAATTATACCATCAACTAGGTATGTAACCTCAGGCAAATCACACTGTGGGCTAGGTGTTACTAAGTACATACTGTGAACTCCTGGTACTCTGTGAATCTGATGCTAACCAGGTAAGTGTATGCCCTCCTTTGTTAATGGATGATAGATGATATTTCTCTTGTTACTAAGTGGTAATGCATTTGCAAAAAAAAATCTGTTATTGATGCTAATTCATTCTAGGGTAATCAGGAAGATAGCAGCTAAAAGGTTTAAAAACCAACAGCTGAAATTAATAATTGCAAAAAGAGGGGGAAAAAACGTACTACATGTGCTTCATCAGCACATCTAAGTAAATAGATCAGTGAAATCAAGGCTGTGAGATGCAAGGCAAACTCAGCAAGAAAGTCATCCCCAGGAGGCATGACAGAGGACTTCCTTAGGGTCCTGTATTCCTGCCCCCAAGAGATCAGAAACTTGCATATGCAAGTTTCGCCCACCCAACCCCCCCCCACACACACACACACACACAATGTGGGCAGGAATTTCTTTTCACCAACTCTTGCATCTGGTGCCTTAGAGGTAACACACATTCAATAAATGTTTATGAGTGAAGCAATCAGTTATCAACATGCATTATGTATGTAGAGACTTCTAGGAGAGGGATTGGGACACCAGCCCAGCCACAAAACCTTCAACCTGTATTTGCCCTGCCTACAAGATGTGCTAAAGTAAAGTTGGTTCAGAAATTGGGTGACGCAGAAATTGTGGAAGTGGCCAACCAATGGCTTAAGACCCATGCCATGAGAGGGAGGCCACCCCTGACACTGCCCAGAGTGCCAGGAACCAGAAACCCAACAGAACCAAACACAAATTGCTAAGTCCTGCTTGACCGTGTGTAAGGGATGGCATGACATGGTTCCTGCCCCTGAAACAGAGCCAGCAGGGCGTGGGCCTCCATGAGTATTGATGGTTGCTGTGGCTGTAATGCTTGTTTGTGTAATATTTTCCTGTTCCCCCTTTGAAGAATGTCCTCCCTCTTAATGTTAATGACTCCATGATAATTAGAAACAGCACAAGTCCTGAAGTTAAGGGTGTGCCTATGCCTTTAGCAAAATGGTAAATGCTGGGACCTTTCAGACAGCCCTTAAGGCTATGGAGAAGAACCCTAAGAACATGAATTCAAAAATACATAATTTCTCAACTATGCAAAATATAAGGATACAGCATTAATTGTATAGGGAACTTCACAAATCTAAAGAAATAGAGGCAGCTATTCCTTAAGATACTAGGGAGATTAAGAGATTTAGGGAGTGGTAAACACAAAAGATCCCACCGAGTTAAATTTTTGTTTATGCTTACAAGGGCAGGCAGATTCCTGAGTTCTGGATCACCCTGGGACAGAGCAAGGTTAGGTCCAGGTATGGTAGAAATGATAATTTCATGGTAAGGTCCAGCCTTACCCTAACCCAATACTTAACAGAGGCAGACAGATCTCTGAATTATTTTGCAAATTTAAAAAAAAAAAAATGTGTTTGCTGTCTCGTAAGAATCAAGGGTCATGGGATGGTGATTCCTAGGATAATCAAAAGGAAACCTGGGGTAAAGACTGAATTAACATGTAAATTAAAAACTGGTCTTCTGATCTACAAGAAATGAGCTACTCAGAGAATTTTTAGAGTAGCAGGAGAGAACTTCACAGAGAAGTGTCAGAACACCGAGAGAGCACTCTGGAAAACTGTCCCAAGCAGATCATAGGCTAGCTTGGACCCAGAGTCCTTTGTTTCACTGCTTTCCAAAACCCCATCTCTCAGAACCCCTCTCCAAGCCAAAGCTGGTCCTTGGCAATAAATGGGGGGTGGGGGGAGTCAATGAAATGACTCCTAAGGATATTCCACTATACTCATAGATTGGTGTCTAGCCCAGTGACTATCAAAGAGGCTTTACTCAGAAATTGATGGAAACAGATGCAGAGACCTACAGCCAAATATTAGACAGAGCTTTGTAATCCTGCTGAAGAGGGGGAAGAAGGGTTGTGAAAGTCAGAGGAGTCAAGGACACCACAAGAAAACTCACAGAATCAACCAACCTGAGTCCATCGGGGCCCACAGAGACTGAACCACCAACCAGGGAGCCTGCATGAAACTAACCTAGGTCCTCCACACATATGTTATAGTTGTGTAGCTTGGTCTTCTAACAGTGGAAGCAGGAGCTGTCTCTGACTCTGCTGCCTAACTTTGGTACCCTGTCCCTCTACTAGGTTGCCTTTTCTAGACCTAGTAGGAGAGGATATGCCTAGTCTTACTGCAACTTGATGTGCCATGGCTGGTTGCTGTCCATCTGGGCTGGCTCTTTTCTGAAGAGAAATGGAGGTAGAGTAGACAGAGTTGGGGAGAGAAGTAGGAGAAGAGAAGGGAGGGGAAATTATGGTAGGAATGTAAAATAAATTTAAAAAGAAATGAAGTAAAATAAAATAAAAGTTGTGTATGTAGCTAGGCATGGTGGTGCCTGCCTTTAATCCCAGCACTCAGGAAGCAGAGACAGTAGATCTCTGTATATTTGATTTGGTCTTCCACCATGGTCTACAAAGAAAGTTCCAGGACAGACAGGACTGTCCCATGGAGAAGAGAAAGAGAGAGAGGGAGAGGGAAAGAAGAAAGGGCACTGAAGGGAAGGGAAGTATTATATATAAAGGCCTGTCAAAAGGGCTCTTGAATAAAGATGTCTGGGGCTAAGTCTATGTATTCTCTCTCTCCCTCCCTGTCCCTTTCCCCCCTCCCTCTCCTCTCCCTCTCCCCTCTCCCTCTCCCTCTCCCCCCTCCCTCTCTGTCTGCCTCTTCCTCTCTGTTTCTTGTCTCTGTCTCTGTCTCTGTCTCTCTCTGTCTCTCTGTCTCTGTCTCTCTCTCTCTCTCTCTCTCTCTCTCTCTCTCTCTCTCTCCAGGTTTTGTTTTTTAAAACTTTATTATGTGTAGGGGTGGCGCATGCCCAAAGCTTTGTACATTTCTGAACATGCACTTTACAACTGCACCACACATCCTAGCCCTTATCATAAAGTTTGCTGAAGATCTATGCACACTAAATCTGAAGCTATATCATCAAACAAAATCAGGAAAAAAAATTTAAGCCTAAACCATGAACCACAATTTGTTCTTAGAGATTTTTATTAAAGAAAAACAACTCAGCTACCAAGAAAAAATTTCAAAGCAACCAATCCTCTCTGTCAGTCCTCAGATACTCAGAGGTGCCTTTGTCTGTGGTAGCAATCCAGAAGGCCTCTTTGCTTTCGTGTGACTATGTCCCCTCACAGAAGCGTCTTCATGTTCCTCTCTCTTTCACACCCTTCACCAAAACATTCTTTCCCAGTCCTGACCTTCAAACTTTAGTCTCCCTTGATGTTACATTGCAAACATCCCAAAAATTGGCAAGGTCCAGCCTTGCTTCAAATATGGAAAATCACACACACACACACACACACACACACACACACACACACACACACACACAGAGAGAGAGAGAGAGAGAGAGAGAGAGAGAGAGAGAGAGAGAGAGCAAAAACAGAACTAGGGCAGTAAAAGAACACCACAAAGTTTGCATCCATGGTAGATACTGGCCTGATTTAGCCACAGTGTAAGGGTACCAAAATAAAAAAGGAAATAGTAAAGAAATAAGAGTCTGCAAATTTATTAAGTATCAACACTGTTAGAAAGCTTCTAAAATTCAAACACTACATATATATTATATCTATATCATATTATTATATTAATATATTATTACATTTATAGCATGTTTATATATATAATATATAACAAAATTATTATATAATAATTTTATATAAAATGTGTAATGTTACATAATATATGAATGCAATATATAGTATTAATATATTATATATAATAGCTACTCTATTGTGTAGCTACTGTTTGTGATATTGTATTCTTAATCCCCCTCCATTTGGATGGTCAGTAGAAGCACTCACCCAGAGTTGGACTTAGCTGAGATTTACTACCGTGATACAGTAAGCAGATCCCAATGAGCCAGAACACAGGCAGAATATGAAGGGTCCCATGTGCAGACTTCATGATGTTCTTCCTGCTTGTAAAGGATCACACAGATCCCAGACACTAAAATGCACTGACCTGTACATGATGTTTCAGCCCAGCTCATGTTTGCACCATAAGTTGTTCATGGAGCTAATCACATAGGCACTTTCTGCCTAGCATTTTAAAACAATTCGAGACTCCCAGAAGGAAGTCAGCTGTTTAAGCGCAGCTGTGGTTTGTATAGGTGGTGAGGCACAATGAACCACAGGGTAGTTACTATTGACTGAAATCCTTCCAGGGACCAAGTCCCCAGTTACCAGCCCTGGCCCAGTCTTGCAAACAAGGGTTCCAAAGGGCAGAATCCTCTGGCCTAGTGTACTCATCTATTATGCATACATACACAGACTCAATTTTTATCTCAGGGCAATTTAGATTTAGAAAAATAGCTATACTAATGCATGCTATGCCTGAAATGGGTACAGCATGCTAGATAACACTAAAACAGTATTCCCCAAATGTCCTCTGGAAACCTTTATCAAAACCACGAGGCTGCTTGTTGGCCTAATGGCTACAATCCAATGTGTGATTAACATTAGAAGAAAGAGGCATGTATCCAAGCCACAGGCTGAGGTGAGATTATAGAAGACCTTGAAAAACCAGCATGTGAAATTTTATTTTAATTTCAGTCTTCAGAAGCTGTTGGAGGTTTCCTTTTCTCTTTGCCAGATATGTTAACACATCAAAAACCACACGATGTGAAGATACACCCCGTCTAGACATTTTGTGCAGCCTATGTTTAAAGAGGTAGAGACCAGAAACTCAGAAACCTGGAGCTCAGAAGAGAACCTGCTCAGAGTTAGTCTCTATCGAGGGTCGTTCTTTCTGGGGGCAGTGCTGCTGGCCACACTTTCAGGATAAGCTTTCTCAGCATTACCTAAGTCAGGGCACAGGCGGGGAGTGAGTGGTGAGCAGGTGTCTATAGCAAGAGACAGGAAAATTTCACCTGTAACTTTCCATCTATACCCTGTGCTCCCCAATCTCCTGCTTGACACATTCACTGTAAGAGACAGAGAATGTCATCTTCCAAACAGCAAGAGGGTGCCAAAGAGAACTAGAAGGAGAAGTTGTCCGTGTGTTCTCAATGAGAGAAGAGGGACAGGAAAGGGATAGGACACCTCCACCATGCTTCCTCCCGGACCAGAGAGAAGAAATCAAATAAATGTGCAACAGTGCCTTGACCATGACATACTTATTGATCCCTTGGCTGCACTAAAAGTGTTACCAAGGGCTGGAGGGATGGATCGGTGATGAAGAGCCCTGGCTGATCTTGCAGGGAACTGGGACTTGGTCCTGAGTACCCACATAGAAGCTCATGACTATCTGAGCCTCCAGGTGCAGAAGACCTCTCCTGGGCCCTTGCATGCACATGATACACATTCATACACTCAAGTATACACATATAAATATAAAATAAATTAAAAAAAATAACTGCTTTAGAAATAGTACGCAACTAAGAATAAACTGTTGGTGGTGATAGCATAAGACACTGACCCAAGAGCTTGAATGGATGCCTGACAGTAGGTTTTCTTGGTAACCATCTTCCATCATAAAGCCCAGAATTAAGCAGTAAGACTCTTTTTGTTGTTGTTGTTGTTGTTGTTTTCTTTATTAACTTGAGTATTTCTTATTTACATTTCGAGTGTTATTCCCTTTCCTAGTTTCTGGGCCAACATCCCCCTAATCCCTTCCCCTCCCCTTCTATATGGGTGTTCCCCTCCCCATCCTCCCCCCATTACCACCCTCCCCCCAACAATCACGTTCACTGGGGGTTCAGTCTTAGCAGGACCAAGGGCTTCCCCTTCCACTGGTGCTCTTAGCAGTAAGAATTTTTATGGAAAACAAATCACTTGCTTCTTTGGCATGAGGCGAATAAAAACCAATTCATATATCAAAATATGGCAACTCTGGAAGGTTGATTACATTTCTGAGAATTACTCCAAGATTTTTATCAGCTCTTAACATAAAATCTAAAGGGGTGATCTAGATCTCTCTAATTCACAATTTCTACTGGTCAACTGAAGTACTCAGAAAATGTAACTGGAAGTGACAAAGAGGAAAACTCAAGCAAAACTTTTAAACTTTAGACATGGGAGAGACAGCTCAGTGGGTAAACGTTTTTGCCACGTGATCTCAAAAGCCTGAGTTTGGATTCTCAGAGCTCACAAATATGCTATGCAAGAGTCTGTGATCTCCTTCCTCAGTGCTCCTATGAGGAAGTAGCAGCCAGAGACAGTGGACTTCCTGGAAATTCCTGGAAACTTATGTTGTAGATAAACAACAAAGACACCCTGTTTCCAGCAAGGTGGAAGGTAAGGACCAGTATCTAAGGCTGTGTACCAGCGGCCACAGACACAAATGTATATGTGTACACATGTGCTGTATAAATAACAACAACAACAATAAAAATAATGAAAGACCTTAGCTATGCTCGCCTGTCAAATGAACTCTCTGACCAGGCTGGGAAGAATCAGACTGCACTCTAATTAAGATAACCACATCAGTTACAAATGACATTATCCTGGTTAGCAGTTCTTTGGAAGGATTTGTTCTTCCTCAGGGTTTGCGCATTGCTGCCTTTATTCAGCCTGCCTTATAGTTCACACATGCTATAAAAGGACTGATGAAAACACAGCCTGCTTCTTCCAGGAGAAAGGTGGGGCAGATGCAGGTAACAGCGACACTGTCACACACACAGGTAAGTCCTGACCACCAGTGATTAGAACTGTGGGTTATGGAAGTCCAACAGTCTAAATTTAAATCCTGGCTCTTGTAAGCTACCATGTTGAACAAGTTTTAGGACCCTCTCTAAGCCTCAGTTTCCCTTTCTGGAAACCTGCATGACGAATTCTAACACCCATTCCCTAGGGTGGCTACCAAGAGTTACACAGAGAATGAAATTAAATCGTTAAAAAAAAAAAAAAAGATACTTAAAACAAATATTAACTGCTTCTATCATCAAAAAACATTTTTCTTGCCGCTGCTAGTGTTACACTTACTGTTACTTTTACCACCCTGCTCTTGTCAACAGTGTTTGGAAACCCCATACCTTACTGAGAATGGAGATGCCATGCTGCTTGAAGCTGTCCAGTCCAGATACAAGAATTCATCCTGGCAGGGAGATGAGGAGGCCCCCAGCTCGTCAGCTGTCAGAAGAGAGGATTTCAGAGAAAGGAGTTGCTACAGAGGGACCTAAGCCTAGCCTGACCAAAGCAGATAAGTTTGTTCTAAACGGCTTCCTGGGCTGAGGAGGGCCACATGCTCAGAGTCATATGATGAACTGGAGAGTGTGTTAGAGATGCTTAACTCTCTCTGAGGAAAAAAGCTGCAGCATTTGAATAGTCACAAGAATCCTGTGCCTTCTTCTAATGCTATTTGGAATTGTGAAATAAATTTAGTACTGTGCAGGAAAAAAAAAAATGTTGGATGCAATGGGAACTCTGAAGAGAATTTTATTTAGCTCCTGAAAGATACATATTTCTTCCCCTGATCATGTGGTAACAATGTGAGCACTGAATGTGCTTGTTCACCACAGCTCTTTGTCCCTCGGGGGTGGGGAGAACAGCCTGGCTCAGGTTACTCTCAATGTCACGTCTGCCGATTAGCTTCAAAATCTGTGAGCCCCTTTACTCCAAATAGACCAGACGCTGCTTACTCCGTGCCCCCAATTTTACCAAGAGACAGCATAGGACTCGAGTGACTTTTTCTTAAACACATCTAGTTGGCAAAGAGGAGGAGCACAAACCTTGCTGATGGAGAGAAGATACAGGGGAGGGGAGAGACACGACAGCACGGGCTTGAAATAACTTGCTGTGGGGAATCGAATGACGTGGGCAGCTTTTAGGAGTTTAACGAGAAAGACACTTAAATAAAATACTTTTTGAGGTAAAGCGTTCCTGCTGTTATAGGCGGTGCTTGATAAATTAAGGGTGTCGGGTTTCTTATCCCTGCACCTTTTGCTACTAGAGGCTAAATATCGTGTGTGTGTGTGTGTGTGTGTGTGTGTGTGTGTGTGCGTGCGCGCGCACGCGTGTATATATATATGTTTCAAGGTGAAATCCAGCTGTAACTTTTTTACTCTAGCAAACTTCTATTTATAATCAAGACTTCCCATTTTAGAAGTGAGACCTTGTCATTTTTGCTTAATGGTTAAAACAAAGTTGAAGTGTCTAAGAGTACTGCAGACCTTGGCATCCGTAGTCTGTAGACAGGCTTAAGTTCTGCTTCCCCAGGAGTGAGTGACTTATGGTCTAGGGTGTCCTCCCCAGTTTAGGTTTCAATTCAAGGGCTGCAACAGGGCATTTTGTCAGATAGAATCCTACCTACTGCACCCCTCTTCCAAGCACAAGCAGAGACTTTTGGACACACTACGGACCCATGCTCTTGGAGAACTTTGCTTGCTGATGACTGTGGTTTCCAAGGTCATCAGCCTTCATAACATTTTTCCCAAAAGGCATCTGTGGAAAAGGGACTTCGGGGCTGGAATTTATTCTGTTTAGCATTTCTCCTGTTCCGTGCCAAAGGCTTTGCCAGTGGGTGAGCTTATAAAGGGCAATGTAAACACATCCGTGTTTGCCTTCTGAAACAGAAGTTAAACACACTTGTGATATTGCCCATGCTAACCAATAAACCAAGCTGTTCTCACTGAAGAAAAGTATCCTAAAAACCTGGAAAACAGACTAGGGGTAGACCAGGGAACTCCAGGGCTTCTACATATGACAGGGAATGGAGAGGGAATCTGTCTCCAAAAAGGGATAGGGACTTTCCATTTATTTTCTTTTTATTGTATGTATACAAGATGGTACCTGTTTTGCCTGATATATATATATATATGTATATATATATTAAGTTGATTGCTACAGCCAAGCAAATTGACATGCTCCTCCATCTCACAATGATGTGTGTGTGTATGTGTGTGTGTGTGTGTGTGTGTGTGTGTGTGTGTGTGTGTGTGTGTGTGTGTGTGTTTGGTAAAAGTACATAAAATCTACTCTCTTGGCAAATTTCTGATATAAAGTAAGGCTGTCAACTCTAGTTTTTATGCTGCCCACTGGCTAACTTTTCTTACTCTACATGACTCAAAGTTGTACCCTTTGATCTCTTGTCTTTCCCATTTCCCCCATTTTCCTACTGTTCCTATATAATCAGGTTTTTCAGTTCCTTTGATTATTGTCTACTGTGAGTGATGCTATGGTGACCATGCAGATATGCAGCTCCTCCTGGGCAGTAGTTGCATTCCCTTTGGATGCCTGACTTGGAAGAGAGGTTGCTGACTCACGTAGTTCTAATGGTCATTTCCTTACCTACCAATCTACCAGCCCATCAACAGCACACAAGGATTCCCTTTCCTCTGGAGCCTTGCCAACATTTGCTATCACTTCCCTTACACTTATGTTGTAGCCATTCTAACAAGTCGTGTGTACCGATCTGCAATTCCCTGATAATTTGTGATGTTGGCTATATTTTTTTTCTATACCTTCTGTAAGGGAATTTCCATGCAACTGTATTTTCAAGCATTCGTGTGAACAGCACATTGGTTGGCAACCTCTTAGAGTTCATCAGCAAAGCATCAACTTCAGTCTAGTAAAACTGTAATGGTGTTTCTAGCACCAACCTCTTCTGTCCCCCTCTACTGGAAACTGAACAAAGAAAGAAAGTGCCACATGGGGCCAAACCTTGAGACTAGGTGACAAGCTGATGCCTGAGTTCCTTCACTCTTTATCTCCAGAGTCTTCCTACGGTATCTCAGCCCTGAGAGCTTCTGAGCAGGCAGCTAAGCACTGAGGTCCATACTATAAACCAAGTAATCCGTTCTACGCTCGCCTTTGGTATCTTTTTGTTTTTAAACCCTGTCTACATCTTAAGCTGAATTTACAAAATTAAAAATGGCGAATTGATTTCATAAAGAGACAATACTACTAGTGTGACGAAGTCTGCAAATTATACAAAGCAACTACAATGACAAAAGCACTGCTCGCTCCATCTTCCAGGCTCCCCAAGATTGGTCTCTTGAGAGCTTGGAGAGCTGCTTGCCCCAGGTATAATAGTAGATGCACGGGTTGTTTGTGTAAAATTTGTATCTGACAACCCGCGTGACGTGGATTCCAAAGACGAATGCGCAGTGTCCTCTTTGATTTGAAATAGCTCACTGCACCAGCATCAGGCTATGGTAGCCATTTAACCCTGCAACATTTCTCACCAAGGCTGTGGATAGGACTTCTCCCTGGCTATTTTTATTCTCCCACATGGATATCAGCACCAGCTTCTTGGCCATGTAAACCTTCATTGTGTCGCACCTTGGACCAGGTGTCTACATGTATTAATATTTTATTTTATTTTATTTTATTTTATTTTATTTTATTTTATGTCTAGCCACCCTGCTCCTTTCTCTTGCTATACCTCTGGCAGTGATCTTCAAACTAATTCTCTGGAGTCCTCTAAGCACAGTGATATTATTTCCTTATGTGTTTATGTTTACCACTCTTTGTTCTCTTATCCAAAAGAAAATTGGCCAGTACCTTAAGTCAATGTTAAACGATGTCCGTGCAGTAGTTTTCCTCACTAGCTGTGAACGCTTCTGCTGTTTGTCCCATCACCATGAGCTTCTTTTGGTGTAAGACAAGATATTTTTTAATTAGGAAATTACAGATTCAGTTCTAGTTTGTGGTCTGTTTCTTTTCTCCCCTTAATCAATAATGGACTTTGTGTTTCTAAGAAACATTTTCTGCAACCGTGGTTTGT
This sequence comes from Rattus rattus, assembly GCF_011064425.1. Lineage (NCBI taxonomy): Eukaryota > Metazoa > Chordata > Mammalia > Rodentia > Muridae > Rattus > Rattus rattus. The sequence goes on from NC_046156.1 coordinate 188,530,890, forward strand.
CCGTGTGGCTTTACTATTTAGATGCTAGTACTGTAAACAGTTTCAATACAGTTCATAAAAGTAAGCAATCTCTCCTTTCTTGAAATTGATCTCCCCTGACTTGGTTCTGCTGGAGAGACAATACTGCGAAGGGCACAAAATTTGCAAATGACACAAGAAATTGTTCTTTTTGCTGATGCTCTGAAATCTAAGTGCTGGCTGACATTTTGGGGAAGATCATTGCATTGATAAAATCGGGAAGCACTGATCTGTGGCTTTCTTTCTTTCTTTTTGACTTTATTTGTTCTTCATAAACTCTATTAACAATATAATTTCAATTTCACATAAAGAAGTCAGAAGATTTTCCTTTCCTGCAAGTTTAAAATGTCACTGCAGTGGTTAACATGGTTGAATCATTAAAGTTTCAATGAGCTCCCCTCCACAAATATCTATGCCTGGTAATCACGGGGAAAATAAAGTTGCCTTTTAATAATCTCTCTCCTTCTCTATCTATTTCCCTCTTCCACATCTCTCCCCCCTCTCCTCCCTCTTCCTCCCCCCCATGTGTCTCTCACTCCCTCTTCTCTTTCTTTCAATTAATATTTTATTTTCAAGATCTCCTGTGGCCAGCCCTAGAATCCTGTCCTATCTAAGAACTACATATCTTATCCATATGTCTATATTTATCTATGTATTAATGAACAAATCACTCTCCCATAATCACTTCCCAGTATTTTTCCTCCATTATTTGACATCATCTACTTCCACTTTCATCATTTTAAAAACTAACGTGTCTCACAAATATTCGCAATCCAGGTGTCTACAAAAACAAAATGACTAACAGGTAACTCAGGCAGGACTGAGTATATGCTCCATGGCAGAACTTTTGCAAAGGCCATAGGTGCAATTCTCAGCACAACACACATGTGTGTACACATATGCACACACACAAACACATTCTTTCACACACACAAACACATATACACAAATACATATACAACACACACAAACACGCATACACAGTATGACATGTACATAAAACATAGAATGGAATATTACTCAGATGTTAGAATAAGTAAATATCTGATATAATCTATGACATCAAACAGTTTTGAAAACACAATACTAAATAAAACAAGCAAAAGGACAAGTATTAGTGCATTTATGTGAAGCACCTGCTTTAGCAAATTTATGGAGATAGAGAGTAATCAGAGGTTCCCAGGCTCTAGGATGGAAAGAGAGAGGAGTGTTGTGTCTCTTCTACATGGTGACAACTGCCTAATACTGCACATACAATTAATGTCACCAAATAACATACTTCAAATATTATGATGACAAAGCTAAGTTATATGTTTTTACCACCACCACAACTAAAGGAATACTAAAAGAACAAAGTGTAGCAAATGTCTTTCTTACATGATTCTTTGGGCACAAGCCTTAGCCTACCTAGTTCTGCCATTTTAATGGCTTTCTGTTTTGTCTCCCTCTATAGGGCCCCTATTGTCTTCCCAGAATTCATAATTTGACCTTCACTGTCCATTTCTAATATTTCATGAATATTAATTTTGTCATAATTTTTAACTTCTTGGTGGCAGTTTAAAAAAAAAACTGGTGAGGATTTCATTTAAGCAAATTCCTGTCCTCTATACCTCTTGTCCTTTTGTGTCATGGTATCTTATTCAGAACTTGTGCCCACTCTTTCTTCATGGCTCGTCTTTCAGGCCATCACTTCTCTCTGGCTCTAGGAGAAAATCACAGGGCAGAATTAACATACACCATTGTTATAGCAGACATGGGCGGCTCTGGATACACTCTCCTTCATATCATCTCCCCAGGAGGCGGGTCAAAAGGAGCACTCCTTCTTTTACTATTTTGTTTCCTACACTTTTCTGTGAGGTCAAATAGAGCCCAGGAATCTTGCAGTAAGCAAAAGCTTTTCCTGAGTTTCCAAAGAAGTGTCCGGTTTACTCTCAGCATGTGATGCTTTAGGATATAGTTTTCAACCACCTATGTGTGAGAAGTCTACATACAAATACATCTTCTCTGTGGTTTTCTGCACCCATATTTGATCTTTATTGCAATGTCAGCCCTCTCTAGACATTATCACTGGAGACCCAGTTTGGGGGTTTTGTTAAAGGTGACATCCATATTTTTCTTTACCTCTCCCTCATTTATTCTGACAAGATTTGTGGGAAAAGGTGGGAGACATATTTTCAGTCTCTGCAGTCTGCTTTCTTAAAGGCAAGACCCAATATTTACAAAAGTGAGCTTTAAAACAGACAACTAAGAGGCAGGTTATAGGAGGGAAATGCTTGGTCAGAGGACTCTACACATCTGAAAATCAACCATGAGCCAGGTAGAACAATCCCTCTGCCTTTGCCTGATTGGCTGAGAGTCACAAAGCAACACGCAGACTCCGTGAGCACACGTTCATTTCTCTGAGAAACAATGCTTCTCTTCGGCCTTGCCCATTGGTACCCATCAGGACTCACACTGTGTTCCAGTATCACACAGTAGCTTGTTAGACAAACAGTCTCAAGCCCCTCCCAACTCCAGACCCAGAATGGAAATCTACATTTCAGCAAAAGTCCCAGAGGATTAAAGACGTATAAAACTATAGAAGTACCACTCTCCCTCTACTAGACTCATGCCAAGTTCTATGATTATCCTTCAATCCATCATAAGCCTTTGCTGAATAGGCACATGAATGTGTATGATATTATAATTTCTGTCTCAGTGCATTTTTAATGTCACATAGTAATTTCCGAGTCTCCCACTAGCAGACTAAGCCATGTCCTCATCAACCTGGACTCCAGTACCAGCGCTCTAATTGGCCCCACTTGACTGCCCCTAGTGATGGTTTTAGGACATGCCCCACCAGAAGTGAAAGAATAAAAGAAGGAAAATAACAGCATCACCAAAAACTCTTAAGAAATTTCATCTGACTCTAGTTTCCTACTGTTATACATACCTTCCAAGGATACAAAGAGATCCCCTTTCCTTAGTGTTGTTTCAGAAAATATGAACTTGATTTCTGTGTGTTCGCCATACAGAACAGTCACACCATTCCATCCCACTCCCTGCCCACAGAGGCCAGGATACAAGAGCGAGGCTCTTGTGAGAGGGCAGAGCTTGAGCAAGTGCGGCTGATGGTGAAGACAGGCTTCCCCAGCATGTCTTGCTCAGGCATTGCTGAAGCCATGAAATTTCTCTTGTCAACTGCCCTCACCAGCTGTAGCTACAATTACCATTGGGGGTATTTTGATGAGTTAAGAATAAAAGGCTGGGGGCTGGAGAGATGGCTCAGCGGTTAAGAGCACCGACTGCTCTTCCAGAGGTCCTGAGTTCAAATCCCAGCAACCACATGGTGGCTCACAACCATCTGTAATGGGATCTGATGCCCTCTTCTGGTGTGTCTGAAGACAGTGACAGTGTACTTATACATAATAATAAATAAAATCTTTTAAAAAACAAAAAAAGAATAAAAGGTGATTATTTAAAACTTGCTCCCCTATCTGGGTCATCAAAGCTTCACTAAATACAGTTAGTTTAAAAATGAATGTTTGCAATGTTGAAACAGAACATGATAATTCTAAAAATACTACATGAACCCTTTCTTACTGTGAAAGTCTTCTCTAGAAACTCTAACACAGAGGCAAAGCAATGACTTCATCATTTTCTGGCTGCATCCTGGGAAGCATTTTTTTCCCCAAGGCACAAGGTTCAGCACACAGCAGGGAAGCAGTCAGACTGGTTAGCAGGACTTCCTCAGATTCTCAGGAAGAAATGGTAAGAAATCAAGGAAAACTGGGCTAAAGGAGACACATGCTCTCTGTGGGATCCTGTCCTGCACCAGTCTAAACAAATGACTCTTGTTAAGTCTTCTGATACATGCAGAGCACAAAATGGGGAAAGAAGGAACTTGATAGATTGCACTGCATTGTACTCTATGATATAATATACTACAAACGAGAAATACACAAGGAAATGGCCAAGGAGGGGAATGGATGTGACCTGATAATATTACACATATTCAAGTATTGAAATAGCACACCACGTTCAAGAAACAAGCATAATTACATGTATCATGTTAAAACTGAAGATTTTAAAAGATGATAAAATGAAAAAGTCAACCTTTGAAACATAAACTTACAAGAAAGATTTTTTTAATAACCCTTCACTCTTTATATGTTTAAAATCTCCAATCCAGACATCAGAAGTTAAAATGCTTCAAAATATAAACTTGTCTTAGCATTAACATAATGCCACCCACAGGAAATTCCGCATCAGACATCATGTGTGATTGTGGTCAGAATCCAAATACAGGCATACCAAAAAAATATCATGTAAGATTAGCCTCAGGAAATATGAAAAAGGTGAATGTGAAACATATGGATTTCATATTTAAGTTTAGGTTCTGTGTGTGTGTGTGTGTGTGTGTGTGTGTGTGTTGTGACTTGTAAAACTGCAAACGTCTGTTTTCAGAAGCATTTCATAGAAGCCCAGAAAACATTATACCCAGTCTGTCAACAAAGCTCTTCCTAGGCATAAAATCCACTTTGAAATTCAGTTGGTTAATCACAAATGGCCAGCAAACCTTCTTGAAGTCCTCTGTTCTTCCCAACTCCTCTACATTTTCCTTTTGAATTTACTATAACCCTCTGTTACAGACACACACACACACACACACACACACACACACACACACACACATTCATACTCAGGCCAGAACATCCTTTGTGGTGCCCAGTCGAGGCACCCAGTCCTGCTGTGGAGACAGTTGATGACGACACTCTTGAAAATCTTGCCTTCCCAGTTTTATTCTTTTGTTTCTGTCATTAATTCACATTTTATGGATTTATAACAAACTTCATATTTTTATTTACATATTTACTAATTTTGATCATATTCACACACACCCCAACACACTATTTCTACTAACTCGTCCAGATTCCAACTCCTAAGCCTGCTCCCAAAGTCATGACTAAATTCTTTAATATCTTACAGGTTCTAATTAGTGCTTACCATATAGGTATAGTCACAGTGCTATCCACATGGTTGACCTACCATGGACCATACTCCTAAAGGAAACTGACTCTCACTCCCCCAAGAAGCCATCAACTGTTACTAGCTGCTCAGTTAGGGGTAGAGGCTTATGAGTCATTCAACCCTCCATGCTAGAATGTTGAGGGCCTTGAAATTGTACAGGTCTTGTGCAAGCAATTGTAACTACTCTGAGTTCATGTATACAGAACTCTTGTTCTAGTCCTTCAAACCCTGCCCATATAATCTTCCCATCCCTTCCTCTTTGCCTCAATGTCCCCTGAGCTTTGTGGGAGGGGGTATTACAGTGGGACTTTCTCAGACACAGAAGCTTACTCATATTTTAAAACTTAGATCTTTTACTGAGCAGTTTCCCATGATTCTACACTGACCAACCTGGCACTACATCTGCTCTGGGGCCAGGTCTACCTCTCTGCTCAGCTCTGGTCTGTCTGTTCACTTCTGTGTCCAGTGGCAGAAACTCTTGCCTCTGATTCCTTCTCCCAGAATTCCTCACTCTCCCAGAAGATTCTCCCTCTACTTCCTGTCCAGCTATTGACCTCAGATCTTTATTATAGCCAATCAGATACAATTCTAGATTGCCTCTGGGAGATAAGGAAGAATAATCAAATATTTATAAAGTCTGAGACCAGTGATGGGCCACAGCAATGGCAATGCTACACTCTTACCATAATTTAGCTCTCTCCCAGTTCAGAATTAACCACTGAATATATAGACATATGTCCATACAGTGTACCCACAGAACATGATATAGAAGCCCCATTTACGACTGTGCTCTTCACAGACTTGTGTTTTTGCACTCTGGTATGTGTGCGAGTCACTACATTAACTGCCATCCACTCCACAAAGAAGCGTCTCTGATGAGGACCGTGGGCCACACTAATCTGTGGTATGAGGATTTGGATTTAGGGGGCAGGTGGATACTAAATCAGTTTAGGAAAGCAAAATAACAGTAATAGATCAATTCCTAGGACCTATGCGTTCCCAAGTCAGGGGTTCTTGGTTTATGGTACCAGGCATGCACTTCCTTTGACACAATGGGTCTTCCATTCAGTTTATGTTCAAGCTCTAATTCATTCTTGATTCTCTTCTTACCTCAGTAGGGACTTGACTAGCCTAGAAAACTCAGAATTTGCTTGTGTGTTATCATGTGGACCCAAATCTCTATTCTTCATCTTCTGCTTCAAGAAAACCTGTATTTTCCACTATCTTTATAGCAAAATTGTGTGTGTAGATATGACAGAATAACAATCTCTTCCTGGAAAAATATGCATATCTTCAATAATTACTACAGGCAAGTTCTCTCTCCCTGTTTTCTAAAAATAGTAATTAGATCTGAAGACGTGTTGCTATAAAACATTCTGTGTGGCATTTTCACTTGTTTCTCTTGTCTGTCTTAGAAAATTTGTGGCTGTTGAATAACTAGATAAAATATAGTCATGCATAGGAAGGCATTGTTAATGCCTCTGAGGCTCTTTGGACGGTTCAGAAATGATAACCCCTCTCCCTCTTTAGCTGGTCTCTTGGAGCATCTTCCACTCTGCATACACATACTCCAACATACACACACATGAACTCGATGCACAGACGGTAAGTGAGATTCCTCATCTTCTAATTAAAAGTCATAGTGGACTAGCCATAGGTCTTCTCATTTGGAATCCTTCAAATGACCCTATTTTCTCTTGCTGACTTTGATGTCTTCTTGAATGATCACTAGCACAGTGACTTCCTATTTGCCTGCTTTTGAGGGATTTTTTTTCCAGAGCTGAGGATCGAACCAGGGCCTTGTGCTTGCTAGGCAAGTGCTCCTTGACTGAGCTAAATCCCCAACCCCTGCTTTTGACTTTTAAAGGTCTTTTATCTTTTATCCAATATTCTTGAGTGCAAATGATGAAAAGAAATCCTACAAAGTTAAGGGATTACCCTGGACAATCTCCAAGTATGCAGAGCACTATTGTGCTCATCAGGCACCACGGTACCTTAGTTTCCTACATGTTACTTGTTTTCTGGAATTTTATTTTCTGCTAGAGCACAAAGTCCCGTCTGTTCCAGTATGGTAAAGACATCTCCTGATGATCTTAAACACTGTATAACCAGAGGTGGTATGCCTATAATCCCAGTAATAAAAGTCCAGGCAGAAGTGTCAACGTTTTGAGGTCAACATGAGGTACATAGTGAGACTGTGTTCCAATTTCTCTTTAACCTAATATTGGGAGAGAGTTTAAACATAGTGAATTGAAGTACAGTTCCTTTTGCCATTTAAAATAATCAGAATTGTTGCCTTGGAAAGACCAATGAACATTTATTGATTTCTTAGCCCAAAGCATAGTTCTGTTTTCAGCTAAGATGAGCTTACTCTGAGTTTGTTTTCTTCAAGGGAACCCTCAAGATTTCTGATACTTTCTTTTGTTGTTTCCCCCAAAGTGATGCTCTGCAGGCTCTTTTCTAACAGGAAAACAAAGGCTGAGCTTCAGAATATAAAAACTATCTATGCCTAAGTCTTCAATTATTGTAATGAACAATTTTCCAGATTTATTGCTGACAAAACAGCTTCAAGGAAACATAAATATGTCTAATAAAGGAGAAACTCACATTTCAGACAAACAATGATATGCCTATTTCTTTCCAATGTTTTGGACATAAACCTTTCATTTTTGGCCCTAGGGATAAGGTTGAATGCTAATTTTTTTTCACAATGCTGGAGATGGAACTCCCAGGACCATCCCTGGACACACCCATCAGAACTTTTATTGCCATCATTAATGCTTTATTGATTTGATTTATAAACTCTTTTGGTTGATCTTGCTTCCTCAAGGGCAGAGACTACTTTTAACCCCACTACACCTTACCCAAATTCACAGTAATTAACAGAAAATAGTGGATCAGCAAACATTTCTTGTGTTCTGTAGTTAAGTTTTCTTAACTTTCTTTAAAAAAAATTTCTCTTCTAGTTTCAGACAGAAAGCCATACTGCCTTAGCTTGGTCTGATCATACCATTTCATGCTCAGTATAGAATAGGTAAAGAAGATGGGATCCATTTGTCTATCTTTTGTAGCACATACAAGTATGAGTTCATTCCACAATCTGTAAGTACATAGAATTCCATATTCTGTGCTTTTAAAAAAAATAATTATTTTCCATTATGGTTACAGAAAATCCAATCCCAGTCATCTTGAGGCTACCATCTAGACCATCCACCATTTGAGATTGTATCTCTAGTCCGGTCATTGGTCTATCATGGTCTCCGAACATTGAATTATATTGTCCAAACTAGGTTCTTTGCCCGATAGTGGATGGTTGTCACTCAAAGAGTAGCTGACTCTTCTAGAGCCTTTGACCCACCTCCAAGGCACTGACACTTATCCACAGACACCACACTCTAGGGGTGCAGGACTCTCACATCCTCCGTCCAACATCTCCCCTCCACTGCATCTTTCATTACAATAATTGAAGACTTAGGTGTGTAAAGATGGGAGTGAAGCTCTTCCCCACTTTTTCTTCTATTAGTTTGAGTGTATCTGTTTTTATGTGGAGGTGCTCCAGCTGCCTATGTAGCAGAGAATGGCCTTGTTGAGCACCAATGGGAGGAAAAGCCCTTAGTCCTGCCAAGGCAGGACGCCTGCCCCCCAAAGTGTAGGAATGTCCAGGCTGGGAGGCATGTAGGGGTAGATGTTTGGGGAGGGGGAACACCCTCATAGAAGAAGAGGGAATGGGATGGGGGGTTATGGACAAGAAACCGGAAAGGGAATAACATTTGAAATGTAAATTTTTTAAAAAAAAAGATGGGAGTGAAGAACAAAAGAAGAGAAAAAAGTCAGATGAGAGTGAAGATAGAACAAAAGGAGTGAGAAAAGTCAGAGATGTTTTCAACCATTCCTATTTTACAAAATAAGCTATTTTCACTGTTCACCATAACCACATTTAAAGACAAGCACTAAGACTACTCTAAAATTATTCCATTAAAACAAAAGAATGAAATATGTTTTTTTTTCTTTTGCAAAAAATTAGGGCCAAGAAATAAAGAAGATGTGGGACTGAGAAGGTTCTATTTTAGTAGTATGAAATGCCAATCTCCAACTTCACAGTTCTCAAAATAACATGAACTATCTTCCTTTTAGAAGAAAATAGTCGTGTTCACAATAAGCCTACCTTTTCTTCTGCTTCAACACTGGTAACTTTCTTGACCTGGCCTAGGAGTTACAATGCTAAACCAAATTGACTGACAGAATTCAGGATTGTTCCACATGTTCTGAGAGATCTGAGAAAGTGTGTAACACTTTGAGTCTTTCTTTTTTTTCAAATATATCAAATATATAAAAAGTTAGGCTTGGAGGAGATTCGGGTCAGTGCAAGCAGCCTCTCACCTTTGTGCTCTTGAACTTGCCAATCACTCTGCTGTCGTCCCAGATGGTCATCACTCACTAGAATCTGCAAGTTTATACAACTTGGACATTTTCTTAGCATAAAGTACATAAAACACATTCTTAACCTCTAAAATTTAGTGGACATTTTATGTTGTGTTTACTTTTTCCATGGGAGCCAAGAAAGAAATCTAACATGTCTGACACTTTTAAGAGATGAGCTTGTTTCATAGTCTGAATCCAACTCAAACATCCACAGTTCAAGAGAAAATGCTTAAGAGGAAGTGACTCCAGTGCATTCTCATTTCTTCCAATAATGGGGCTTAATATACATTATGCAATAGAGGATGTAAAGACATGCAATTTATAACCAGTAGGATTTTAATTACTCAGTGAATATTTCAAATGGACAACTGTTTTAAGATCGATCAGTCAATGGGTAAAAAAAAGTTGTGAAATGTTATTTTGGGCTCCTTTTTCTCTGTATTTGCTTTAAACTTCAGTTCTTTATTCACTGTCTTCTAGGAAGAGTAAATAGATGTGTAGAAAGGATACCAGGCCCAAATAGACCTGGCATTCATTCCTGAAGGGTTGTGGTGGGTAAGAACTAAACTAAATGTTTATAAACCGTTTCAGCCCACTGTACCCCCAGCTGGGGAGAGACAGGGACACAGTGACATTCTGCATACCCTATTAAGGCACAGAAACAGGAAATGTCAAAGACTCAGCCCCAGACATGAGTATGCACACAGTGGGAAAAACCACCCAAGATAAGCACAACATGCAGACAGAATTCCAGCAGTCTCAGCAGCAGCATGTGAGTACGAAGGAATAGGGCCATGGGGGTGTCATCTCACAGATACTGACCTGCAGAGAATCACACACAGTTCGCGCCCAACATAAGCTACTTGTCTAGTAGTTGGACTTAAAGTGTAAAATGATGAAAAAGGTGGAGCCAAGCCTGACAGAGAGTATTTCTAATATCCCAGTAGAATGGGAGCTCGCAATAGTGAATTTAAAAGACGGGGTAGTATTTGTGTACAAACTTATATCCACTATGAAGAAAATATGTAACCATTACAGTATTTACATATAAGCCATGAGACAGAATGGATGTTACTCAGAGCCTGTCTACTTCAGTGCTATTTGATCATAATGTCAACCACATCGGAAAGTTTACTACTTGGCAAATTATTTCACAAACATAAATATCAAAATGCACTTCTATACAATGTGTTAGGAACAGTAGTTTTGACTCGTTTCGGTCTGTAATAGAGATTTTGGTATATATATATTCGCAGCCAGTATGCCTGAGTACCAAAGTGGCATTTAATAAGTTTTATTGTTTGCCTTGAGTCAGCTTCATTTCTTAAGTCATCTGTTTATTTGGGGTCAAAGCTGCCCTGCATGCAGTAAGAAATCACATGTCTTGTTCAGAATCAAGCTAGATAGAGAGGCGGCAGCCCTAAAGAGGCCATGTGTATGAAGAAATGCTCCCTAACTTGACTAATGGCTTCACAATACTTGACACTCAACTCTTCAGATACACCTGAATCGCAGGAAAAGGAGTGTGTCTTGCTGTCTCTGGTATGAATTCTCTCTGGCTCCTGTGGTGTAGCCATTGGATGGGTGGGACTCACACTACTGAGACTTCAAGCAGCACTCCAGAAAGTGAACCTTCAATGAACAACCCCCTGGCAGTCAGACTCTTGTTCACCCTGATGATTGGCTCCAGCAGTTCTTACCAGCAAAACAGGATATAATCCTGCTTGGAAGCCCTGTACTGCACAGTTTAGCAAACCTCTATGGTATCCAGTGAATTGATCCTAGCTCTCTGAAGAGTTCTGAGTCTAACAAGGTATGGTGATAATTTAGCCTACTCAAAACCATCCTGGGCTACATAGCAAGACCCTGACTCCAAAACATACATAAGATATCGAAATTCATCCTTACAAATTTATAGCTACTCTCTACATGTTATATTACCTTTTCTCTGGTCATATTATAGATGCAGGTCCAGCTCCTGACTGATAAGGAGCAGTTTCACTGAAAACATGGGATTTGGGCTTGTGTGCATTATGTTCGTGGACTCAAGCAATGTTGAGTTCCTTTATTAGTCACAGAGGGAGGGGAGGGAGGGAGGAGGGGGAGAGAGAGAGAGAGAGAGAGAGAGAGAGAGAGAGAGAGAGAGAGGGTATATTTTTGCACAAGAAGGAAAGATGTTTTAAAAGTTTGTCTCAGACAATTGAGAAGAACTAGACAATTTAAAATCTGTAGGTAGAGCAGTAGGCTGAAAACTCATTCTATTAGCTGAAATTTCAGTCTTGAGCCTGAAACCTATAGGCCAGGCTAGAAACTGATTAATACCCACCCCCAAAACACACACACACACACACACACACACACACACACACACACACACACACAAACACACACACACACTATCCTAGGTAATCACTTTCACTCAGAAACAACAAAAAACTTCATTGCAACACTTTAATTGGTATTTTTATAAAATCACTAGGCACTGTGAGTCTAATGCCTTGACATAGAAAATTAACCACCATGAGATACTACCAAGCATTTGATGCACGAGCATCATAATTCATTATACTACCATGTGTGCTAAGTTCAATAAATTTATGTTGCAAAAATACATGTTGCAATTGTGAGATCAGTGGACATGGTGGTTGACTACTATCATGACTATCATAATGATCACAAGGAAGATGGGGCAGATGACGTTCACTGAATGTCCACAAAAAGAAATGAACAAGATTATGTTCTTAATGATATTTGAGCCATGTCTTAAATAATTCTAGAAGGACTTTCTTTTTCCCTCTATCTCCATCACTCTCTGTCTCTGTCTCTATCTCTGTCTCTCTCCATTGCTCTCTGTTTCTGTCTCTCTCTCCATTGCGCTCTCTCTCTCTCTCTCTCTCTCTCTCTCTCTCTCTCTCTCTCTCTTATAGCCACAGTGTTTATTTGGTCAAAAAGTCAGAGATACACTTTAATAATGTTTCATTTTACTTTACTTCTCTCCAAAGTCTCTATATCAAAGCAGAGGCACTTACGTGGAAAGAATGAATCCCTCATATGCTGGATGAGAACAACTGATTATCTTTAAATAAAACCAACCATCATATACCCACAAGTATCTCTGGGTCTTCCTTTCCAAAATGGAAAAAGTCTTCTTCTTCCATTAGTCCAAGGAGAATAAAATTTCCTTGCAAAACACACAAAATGCCTGTGATATCATACAGGGGAGAACATACATGGTTTGAGAAAGGCTAGTCACATGTTCTCTCTCTTTTTTTTTTTTTTTTTTTTTTCGAGCTGAGGACCCCCAGGGGCCTTAAACGCACAGGCAAGCGCTTTACCACTGAGCTAAATCCCCAACCCTACATGTTCTCATTAAGACCAGAGACTATTATAACTACTTTTTATAGCCACTTGGCCACAATACTGGACTAAAATTTTCATGCTCCAGAGATTCAGGAGATAAAAAAGAAACATTATTCATCAAATGCATTTCAAGATTTACTATAAATGTTGACAGAAAGCTGAGGGATGCTGGTGGAACTAGTCTCTGAGTATATTTAAACAAGCTTATAGCAAGCTCTGAAGACTGGACTATGACATTAGGCTGGACAGATATATCAATTAGACATATTTACTAAAGATTCTGGATTTAATGTGCTAGCTTATATTCCAGGGAGCCTTACAGTTATGGTGTTGGTTGATTAAATAATCAATCATGGTCTACAAAACTTAGAAAGGTAGAAATAGTGAAGAATTATGAACAATCTACATACCTACATGCCCAATTACATGTCTCCAGAACACCTACATATACCAATTATTATTAAGTTATTAGGAGAAACTCTTCCTTATTCCACATATTCATTTTTCAGTTTCTCAATAACAAATGTCTGTGAAACTCAACCCTAAGAAATTCTCAGCATTGCAAACATCATTTTGTGCTATGAACGACACAGGACTTGTAAATCATATTTTTCACAGAAGGCCTAGAGAGAAAGCTCAGTAGTGAAGAATGCTTATGGCTCTTGTAGAGGACCAGAGTTCTGTTTCTAGCATCTGTGTCAGGTGGCTCATAGCTGTAACTGTATCCCCTGTAACTGTCTCCAAGGGATCTAATGCCCTTCTCCAGTTTCATGGACAGTCTCGCACATACACATACCCACAAAGAGAGACACCCACAAACACATATGCATATACATGCATAAAAATAAATCATATTTTAAAAGTTTTGCTAAAACACCATCACCAAAAGCAACTTGGGAAGAAAAGAAGTGTGTTTTTCTTTCTCAGCTTCCAATTTCAGGTAACAGTCACTGAGGGGAGTCAGGGCAGGAACTCAAGCAGGACAGGAATCTGGAGCCAGGAAAGAATGCTGCTCACTAGCTTGCTCCCTGTGGCTTGCTCAGTCTGCTTTCTTATACCATACAAGACCTTGTCTCAGGAGTGGCACTACCCCCTATTGGTCTGGGTCCTCCCATATCAATTGTTAATCAAGAAAATGCCATATGCTTGTCGTGGTTTTAAATATCAATTCACAATCTAGAACAAGCTAAGAAGACAGTCTCAGCTGAGGGATTTCCTACATCAGATTGGATGGTGAGCCTGGCTACGGTTGATTGTGGCCAGCACCATGTGGTTCTCTTGGCTTTTGACCATGAATGTGATTGTGACTAGCTACTTGTATTCCTACCTTGACATTCCCAAAATGATGGACTATAACTGAGGATTGTAAATGAAATAACTTCTTTCTTCTCTTGGAAAAAAAAAAGAAAGGAAGGAAACAACCAAGCAACCAAGCAAGAAAGCATATATATACTCATACAGACTTGCCTCCATGCTGATCTAACGTAGGTGTTTCCTCAGTCGAGTTCCTCCTTCCAGAAAATTCTAGCTGTGTCAAAATTGACAGAAAACTAGCCAGGAATCTTCCTTTCATTGGAAAGCTATGTATGACCTCTTTCTTGTTCAGCCATGGAAAAGTTACAGAGAGCTGTGATACCAGACATCAGGGCAGCAAAGTCCACAACAATATGAAATTACAAAGACTCTGCTTCTGACATTTTGTCAAAGCTCTAGGAGCTATTGTAATTAATGCTCTCAGCACCAATATTCTTCCCAGAGGATGCAAAAATACATTACTTTGCTTATTCATATTCAATGTATCACTATTATAGTCAGTCACAATTTACTAGTTTATACTTCTTTGTATTAAATTTTCCCTGTCAAGTGACTGTTATAATTCTGTCCCCTTACTGGATTCTGATTGATACAGAATCTCTTAAGAAAGACTCCTCCTTAGAAAGTTCAAATTTGTCCCACACATGCATTGATAATATTAATGTTACAGTGTCTCACAGAACTTCTCACAAAGCAAGTAGCTAGTAATAATGGGTCACAATGTTTTTGCCAAAAATGTATCACTATAAATTATGTGTTTTATGAGGCAGTCATTAAGTGGGAACCTTCATATTTGGCTGGTGAAACTGTAAAACTGTCTGAGAGTTGCTCGAAATTTTAAGCATAGAGCTGTGGAATCACCCTGAAATCCTTCTTTCAGAAACACACGCAGACACAAGAAGTGAGAAAGTAAAAGTCACAGAAAAAAAAATGTACTCATAAATGTTTACAGCAACATCATTCGTAGACAAAACATGAAAAAACTCGGTTGATGAACAGAGACATAAAGAATAGTTGTATGCATACAGTGAGATGCTCAGCAATAGGAAGATGAGCCTCCAACACATTATGATAAGTGAGCGAAAACAAAACCATCACAAAAGACCATATGGTGCAGCAGGCATTCTCTTACATGGGTGTCAAGAGTGGGCAGTTCTATAGGAAGTCGACAGCCTAAGGCTGTTGGGGGGAGGGGGGCTAGTAGAAATAGAGCATACTTCCAATGGGTACAGGGTCTTTTTTAGGGTGTCACTTGTTCTATAAGATTGTAGTAATTTTTACACAATGCTCGGAGTGTACTAAACTCAGTAAATGTACTCTGAGCATATCTAAGTATATGTGGATTATAATTCCATTAAAATTGCCTTTAAAAGGTGGTTTTTAATATTGTTTCTAGTTCATGGAATATTTCCAACTGGTACTTAAATACAACCAAGATTTCAACCCAACGAGTCACAAAATCTTTATTGAAAGAAAAAACTTTTTCTGCATATTTGTATCAGCTGCACTGTCTTTGTTTCTAAGGAAATTTGTTTAGAGAGGCATCTAAGAAGTTAGTAGACCATTTTCCTCAGATGACCCTATAATAGGCTTGTTAGTTGTTATGGGAGAGTGCCTGCAGGCTGTCCCTTGTTGAGTGTGACTTAATGTGCAATTAAAAAGCAATGGGAAAGGCAAACTCATTGGAGGTCATATGCAACAAAGATAAGATGATGTGCAATGGAAGTGCCAAGGGCTGCCCTGATTCCCTGTCTGGACCTGGAGGGCTGAGCTCTCCAACACATTTTCCTCTCCCTGGACCCTTCATCCTCAGGGGTAAACAGTACAGAAGCAGGGGATCTCTGAAGAGACAATAAGGTTCTGTGAACCTGAGACATCATCATGTATGTGTTAATATTTTTTCCATCGGTGCTAGGATTAAAGACAAGCACAGCTGAGAGCTATGCAAATCTTACATATGAAAACAAATTTTCAGGCTAAATTCTCAAGACTGATGGTAAACACCATCAGGTGAGGCCAGGAGCACAGGCCCTTGGCAGTCACCAATTCTTTAGGAACATGTACAAATAAAGTAAGATGGAAATGAGAGTCAAAAAACAGTGGACTCTACAAAAGGAAGACCTTTGAGTAAGGTTACATCATCATTGTTAAGGCCATTAACTACATGCAGTGCCATTTTTAAACTAAAAATAGTAAGAACTATTCTATTTCAATATAGGCTTCTGTCTAGCTATTCTTATTGAGAAAAAAAACAGCAACCTGAAAATAATTGAATTCTTTATATGCTTTTTCTCCACGTTGCTCATCTATTCGTTTTCTCCCTGAGGACATAGTGAAGTGTTGTGTTGTAGTGCAGGAGACAAGCACAAGAGGCATCCGCTTCCTTTCTCATACATCTTCTGGATACAGTGAGAGTCCCCAGACAGGTTTTCCATCACGACTCCAAGTGTACAAGCTAAACCTAATTCTAATTGCTACTTACATTAGCTAATCTCACATTTAAATCACAGTGATGACATTTTATCAAGGCTGAGGAAATTGCTTAAGCAATTTCTGTTTACTTGAATGAATTGTAGCCCAGACTCAAGAATGTTAAGGCTGAATTGTAGTCTCGGAAATTTCACCTCATTTCGTTTATATTGTATGTAAAATGGTTAGGTGGTTAAAATCAAATAAGAAAAATCTTTGATTTTTTCATCTGAATAATATAAAATATAAACTGCAGTAAATGAATACAATAAATTCTAATCTATTTAAGTATATTATTATGGAAGTACTATAAATGTATATACAGAATATTTGATACAGATAGAACATTTTAGATACTATTAGATATAGATATAAAATAATAGAGACAGTGAATACTTTTTTAAATTGAAAGAATTTTAAGGGGGCTGGAAAGATGGCTCAGCGGTTAAGAACACTGACTATTCTTCCAGAGGTCCTGAGTTCAATTCCCAGCAACCACGTGGTGGCTCACAACCATCTGTAAAGTGATCAGATAACTTCTGGTGTGTCCGAAAAAAGCTGCAGTGTACTCATCTACAAGAAATAAATAAAAAATATCTTTTTTTAAAAAAAAAGAGTTTTAAGAAAATGCAGGCTTCCAGAAGATAATAAAGACCACAGTCACTTAAAACTCAACTAAGAAACAATAAAAGTTTTTGTTGATTAACTGCTGGACACAATCTAGAAGTCTCTCTCCCTGGAATTGTAGCTGAATACTCTTTAATCACCATGTCAAATGACAATGACATTTCTCTAAAATATCTAATTAGAAAGCCTTCCTTGCGTTTGTTGTACGTTCTACTTGATTCCCAGTAAATACTATAGGGTCATGACTGTGAAAAAGTCATTCAACAGCATTTAATGAAATAAACCTCCACACAAGTTCTAACAAAAGATGACAGCAATTATCAAAATAAATGACTTGGTAGGAATTCAGCTATGACTGGCCTTATAGCTTTTCTGTTGACTGCACAAATAGTTTTCTCTTCTCTGTCATATTTCTTAACATAAAAGTTATTGTGACTTTATTGTTATGAATATAGGCTCCTTTACTGAATAATGCTTCTCAAAATTTTTGCTACCAGGTAACATTTATAGTAATTTTTAAATGTAACTTTCTAGTATTTCTTTTGAAGTATATTTACATTATTCCCATCCTTTCTTCTTCCCCCTTCAACTCCTTTCATGTCCCCAGTCCCTCTCAAAGTCGTGACCACTTAACTATTGGTAGGAATATATGCATATGTACAGCACACACACACACACACACACACACACACACACACACTGCTGAGTACACTTAGTGTTGCTTTTATGTACATATATTCAAGGCTGGTCCCTTCAGATTGGCTAATCTGTCAAGGGGCTCATCTCTGGAGAATACTTCAAGAATTGCTTGCCTGTATCTTTTCCTTTAAGGGCTGCATTTTCTTTCTTTGTTCTTTCTCTTTTTGTTCCATGTCCTGTTAGAGAAAGTTTTGGTCCTCATAAAAACCTGTCTCTGTCTTCACTTTTATTATGATAGACCTTAGTGATATTGATCCTTGTTCCTAACTTCGGCGTTTTCAACATCTGTTCTTAGCTCCTACTGTAACAGAAGCAGAGAGTTTTGATGTTTTGAAGTTTCTGCTAGTCTCTTGGTATTGTGTGGATGGTTTGGTTTTTTGGTATAGTGAATACTATAATCATTGCAAGTGCAGGTTTGTGTCTGAGTTCCTGTTTTCAATTCGTTTGGACATGTAACTGGAAAATGTAGTTAACTTCTGGAGGAATTTCCAAGAATTTTGCAACTCAGGTCTTGCATCCTTTAAAATGGCCATGGAAGACAAAAGAATAGTGAGGGAGAGGGTGTCCAATTAAGTGGGGGATGGGAAAGTGGAATATCCTAGATCAGTTCATCAGTGGCTCTCAGTCCCAGCTGCCCATGCTACCAACCCAGGTAGCACTCTACAAGTGACAGTGAAATATGTTGAGAGAATCTGGTTAAGACAGAACTTTGGGATGCACATTACTCTAAGCATCTTCCCCCAAACATTGTACACTGCATTGAACCTCCCATGCAACACTCTTACAGTCTTTATGCTAGACAAAGTCAAGCCCCGTCTGGTATATATTATTTATTTTGGCTTTGGGGAGACCAGATAGGAAAGTTTCACTGTGAACCATTTGAATAGCTTCATTAACATTTTAAAATATTTTTAATAAAAACAACAGTCATATTTCATCAGGAAATATCATTTTATTGTGTCTTCAATAAAACACAATATGGATGCAGCATTATCAAAGCTTCATAAAATAAAAGATCACTTCAGCTGATGTACACATAATGTACAGAAGTGTGTTTGTTCTTGTAAAATAAAAAGTAAAGATGACTATCCAAAACTTTAGGACACAAGGTCCTTTAAATTAAAACTGAAGTCAAACTTTCTCAGGGCTGGCGCTACACTTATGTAGAAAGGGAAAATAAGCCCTAAAATAAAGAATACATTCACAAGTCTGAAGACAGACACAGGTTAAAGCAGTAAGGTGAGAACTTATAAATTTACAAATGCCTCATGAGAACCAGAATGGTCCTTTCCCAGGCTACACTATTGTCCATGAAAGTGAACTGTGTTGGTTAGCTTGGGGCTTTTTTATTTTGTTGTTGCTGTTTTTATTTTTTTTTGCTTGTTTGTTTGTTTTTACCCTTCTGACCCCTGGATATATGAGAAGGGAATAGCAATAGGTATGACTTCCAGATCCTGCCAGAGTTGCCCAAGAGCTTGCTTTAGCCTATTTAGTCCTGCCATTCACTCTTTTATTTGAAAGATAAAGAATCCAAAGTGGGTTAAGAGAATGGGCCCATAATAAAGTACTTGCCGAGCATGTGCAGAACCCTGGGTTCAATCCCCAGCCCCATGACAAGATAAGAAAGGAGAGGACATGAGAAAGGCAAAGAATAGGAACCCTAAAAACATTAGCTCTCACTGTCAGAATTTAAGAAATAAAACCTCCATAAAACCCACAGCTTAAAAATAAACAGAAGAGAAACAGAGCATGTTTCAAGCTGACACCTAAGGAGAATGACCATCAAGCTCGCTGGAGGCTCTAACGCTGTCCTAAGAGGATCATGTGTAGCCTGATAAACACATTAGACGACACAAGACCATAAATAAGACTGAGGCATTGACCTCATAGTGCACAAAGAAAACTAACCAATTAGTATCAAAGAAAAGACACTGGAATAAATTTAGAATAGAGACACCAGTGAAGCCTAACATCGGTTCTTCACAGCCAATGAATCATTTGCCTAAATGAGCTGAGACACAAGTCCAAAATGGACTCCTTAAGCCAAGCTCTTGGGCCCTAGTCTGAAGGGTTACCCATATCCTGAAGGGTATGGTCTTAATAAAAGCAACTCTGACCATTTATATAAGATGACCTAAAATGTAAGCAAATCCTACTTTACACATGGTGTTCAACAAGGAAATCATCCTTGTTACTGCAACATCCTTAGACATGTTTTTGAAACCCACATCCTTTCTACTTTAATCTCTCTCTCTCTCTCTCTCTCTCTCTCTCTCTCTTCTCTCTCTCTCTCCTCCTCCCTCCTTCCTTGAAAAGAATTGAAATGACTCTTGTGAAGTTTAATATTATTGTTAACAAAAACTATTAGATTGCTATTTTGCACAAAAAAAGGAATTTTATTAAACCGCATTGAGTGGGATCATAAAAGTTACTTTGAAAATAAAATGTTGTCTTATAGTTACTAATAAGATTCTAGATGACTTTTAACACCTTATAAACAAAAAAAAAAACAGTATATCCTGTGATATTTAACCAATATTAATTCTGCTCTGGTTTCTCCATTTTCCATGAGGGTTTTTACATGCCTCTTTGAAGCCTAAATCCCTGGACAGCTCTCTAAGCAGAGGATCTCTGGGTTAATTCCCAGACTGGCAACTTCTGCATCACCTAGCGTGGAAGTGGGCTTTGAATTGCCCAGGCAAATTGCCTGCCTGAGAGTCAACTTGGAGGAAACATGTATTTCCTCCATAGCTTCAGAGACTTCTGTATAGTCACTTGACAGTTGTTTCTGGACCTGTGGTGAAGCAGAATATCCTGGAAGAGGGCAGGAAAGATAGGAAACAACATGCACAATTTAAGAGCACATACCCTCCAACTAGGCCCCACCACCCAGAAGTCACACGCATTCCAAAAGATCAGAAAAAGGAATGCATATGTGTTTGCTGCTCTACAGGTGGTGGGGCCCAGGAGAACAGAGCCAAAAGGTGAGGCTAATTAGCATGCAATATCTAACTTAATTCAGAGCCTCAGATAATTTATACTCTGAGCGGTTAAGCAGGACCACCTGAGTAAAGTGTACAATCATAAGAGCAAGCAGCACGTGGCAAAGACATGTCTTTCCACAGAGGCATATAAACTGATAAAAAAAAAAAAAAACCAGTTGTAATGAGGAATCTGAGGTCACTCATTCCTATCCACTACACCTAGGAGGGACACAAAACACATTCCTAGAACATTTCCATGTTTTGAAGACAGTAAGGTCATAAGACACACTCTCTCTCTCTCTCTCTCTCTCTCTCACACACACACACACACACACACACACACACACACACACACACACACACACACACATATCTTGGAGTTTTCTCACAAGCACTCAGAATGTTCCTCATAGGACTTCATTCTTGGACCATGTCCCAACATATCTGTATGGTCAGATTCAACATGGCAACCCCAACACGGCTGCAGGGAGGCCATTTCACACCCAAATCATAACTCCTGGGATGGCTGAGCACGCAGGTTGTCAGGATGTTCCTCCGGCCTACTGACTCCGACTCCAGCAGGAGAGGTACTCTGAGACGAGTGTTTTAACAAGTCCAGGTGATTCTAGTAAACCCAAAGTCAAACAATTGAGAAGCAACTGTGGACTCTCCCAAAGGCAGCTTGCTCTGTTTGTCACATCCTCAAGTGTTGGCAATTTATGCTGAGTTTTAATGGCTCTCACCAATACAGGAGACGGAATATAAAAGACAGAAAAGTTCAGGGATCTCACAGAAGGAGAGCTCTATATTTGCAAAATTGGTCCAAAATCAGCACTTTCCAGCGCACAGCAGGAAATGGCAAAAAAGAAGAAGAAATGTAATGAGCTGATAAGGCTGAGATATACTTGGCTGTGCGTTTGATCCTCTCCTGGGTAGACTGGCCCTGCCCCTGAATGAGAAAATTAGCAAGAAAAAAAAGCAAAGGAGTGAGCACCGGGCTCAAGGACATCCAATTAGAAAGTGACTTGATAGGATAAAAATAGGATGTACTCATACTTTATCACCAATTATCCGCAGATGATGATGACTACATTTGTTCTGCACTTTTCCGCTGTCTTATTCCTGCATGTACGGAGAGAAGAAAATGAAGAAAAATTCATCCCCTCAGTTTCCCTCAGCTCACCGCCGCCATAGTGTCAGCAGAAACAGGTTCCCCACCGGAGCTCAGAAACATTAGTCCCTTAGCAAAATGGGGCCAAACATTCGCTTTCTCAGTTTTGAGTTTGCTTTTTAAATTTTAAATAATGTAGGAGGTTTTTTTTTTTTTTTCCTTTCCCAGTCAGACAAAAGGTTAAACTTGAGATGATTGCTGAGTGGAGAGGCACGTGATCGGGCAGAAGAAAAAAAAAAAAAGAAGAAGAAGAAAGCGTATGTGTTTTTCAGTGATTAGTTCTCAATTTCTCCCAGCGGAGTACACAGGAAACGGAATTTCCCAAGGCTCCAGGCTCTCTCCTTGCTGGGGCACTCGGGAGCAGTGGGCTAGAGGGCGATGCTCTGAAGTGGATCCCTGATATTCTGATACAGGTGCTAACTCTACCTGGCACTTGGGGAAAAAAGCGTCCTTTTAAATAATCATCCTGTATCCTTTAAGTTATACAGAGAGTAAGTGAAGCTAGAATTCAGAGATTATATCCGTCATAACAATATTTAATGTAAATACATTTGTAAGAGACGTTTGAGTAGAAGACCCTGTGTGAACCCTGTATTGGGGAGAGTGGACAGAAGGGACAGATAAAACACTTCCATATTCCATATTACGCGTGCGTATTCGCATTTCGAATGTAAAGGAGAAACTGCAGCTACACGTTTGTAAACGTACACACTGCCAACTGTGCTCTGACGTGGTCTTTGATTCTGGTAGTGCTCCAGAGGATTCCAGGTTCTACAGGCTCGTGGGGGGGGGGGGGATTCCTACTGCACTGAGAGACAGGAACCAGAGAGCAGGGCAAGAGATGATACAGCGACAAGCACAGGAATCACAGTCCCGACCACGGGGACAAAAGTAACTCTCAGAATGCTTAGATGCCTTTCTTCCCATCTCTTGTGTGTTACATGAACCTATTTCTAGTTAACGTGTGGCTCAGCCCTTGGCACACGCCTTTAACCCCTCTGGCTGGAACACAGACTCACGTTTAGTACTCACCTTTAATCCCAAACAGGGAAGGTAAGGTTAGTTTGTAGAAGAAAGCACTCATGTTTGAAAGTGATGTCTAATTGAGTGGCAGACAAAGTGACGAATCAGAGAAGAGGTTTGACAGAATAGAATCCGCCCAACTCTCATGAGAAGAGAGAGGAAAGGGAAGCTACTTAAGGGAGAGACAGTACAGGAGGAGGAGAATACAGTACAGGAATACAGTAGAGTTCGTGGAGAGCGGTGCAGTGGAGTTGAATGAGAGAGTTGGGCAGCACAGAGAGGCAGGAGGAGGCAGCTTTAGGAGGCAGCTTTACCAGGAGAGTTTTACAGAGACAGATGAAGAGAGAACAAGCTAGATACAGGTAAGGACAGAACAAGCAAGAGAATGAGAAGGGGCCAGAAGATTAGAAAAGATTGCTAGAGTTAGTTTGAGGGCAAACAGAGCAATTCAGAGGTCAAAAGAAAAGGCAGATTGAATAAGTCAGTTGGAAGAGGAGTTTGAGCCGGAAACAGCCAGAGTTCAGAAAGAAGAAAGGGTGAGCTTATTCCGCAGCATGTCTCAGAGGATGAAAACATTCTAGCCCTAGATTAGATTGTACAGAGGCTAGGAACACCAGGGTGAGGCCTGGGTTAGCAGTAAGCCTCGAAGATGACAACTGCACCAGGAGAATAACAGACATTTTTACAGCTGTAAGGCCTAGTGGTTGAAGATGGGGATGAGTAAATTTGGGAATGTTAATCCTGAGTCTTCCCAGACTGTCTAAGTCTCTAAACAAAGTGCACTTTAAAGACTCAGTGTTCTCTCTGCTCACTGGCATGTGTGCTCCAGGAATCTAGTTACGTCGAGTCCCAAGCATGTATATATCTCCACACCCTGGCAACTGGCACATGGCACCCGGCTGGCCTGCACAACCCCTGGTAACTGGAAGATGCATCTAACAAGAATGACCGAAGGTTCAGTCGTCAACTGGCACCAGCAAGGGTAACGGTAACCATGCTGGTAAGAATATTCAGAACCGAGTGGCTTGTGTTGTGACGTCAGCTGTGCCCTCCCCAGTCAAGGCTCCTACCCCATTCCTGAGTTTCATTCTCCAGTCTTTAGTCTTCCAACCAGTTCTGTGCCCTTCTCTTTAGAATAGTCTCCTCGGTAGTTTGTTTTAACTTCTTGAGGATAGATTTTTGGAGAGATAAAGGAATTTTAAGATAAGTACTGGTACTAAGTAATATCATACTTGGACACACACACACACACACTACACATGCACACCACAGGTTTTCCTGTAGTTAAAAAAATGTTTCGAGCAATAGAAGCATTGTGAAGCTAGAAGCATCGTGAAACTGCTCATTTTAACATTTCTTGACCTCTCTTTTCAAAAGATGGGATTCATTCGATTGTTTATTCATTTATAAATTAAAATTAATCTCATTACTGCCTACCTCGTATGAAGCATGTATGGGCCCAGGGCATAACAGGACTTCATGGTGGCACTCAGGCCTTTTCTTTAAGAGGAAAACTATAGTCACAGACTCATGATTTAGTTACATTAAACCTCATAAATGCAACTCTCCTTTGCTCTGCCTAAAACTGTATTGCCCATGCTATTGTAAAAATAACATGGCTTTGTCCTGACAATTGGCCTACATAATATATGAGCTTGAAATAATATTCTGTGGCCATTAAAACAGACAAATGTGGGAATTATATTGTATTAGGTTACCATGTGCATGTCTACATTCCCTGATCACATTTTTCTGTTTGCAGGTTTCTAAAAAACAAAACAAAACAAAACAAAAAAAGCAGCGGTGCTAAAATACACTATTCAGTGAAATTTTTCACTTTAGCTCTATAACACACACTAAGCACTACAATGTTTTCATCTTATGGTTTTGGAGATAGAAAAAAATCAGCTTTACTATGATATTTCTATGCCACTAACTCACCCACTTAAATATAGATTAAGTGCGCACTTTGGTAGGCTTTAGCATATACACCATTATTCCCCCAGCATGACTGTGGCTTCAGAGGCATTAGCAGAGGCCAGAGAAACAGTGGTGAAGAGCACTTGCTGCTCTTGTATAGGACCTTATCGCTTTCCAGAACCCACACGAGCAGCTCACAGCCACGTGTAGTTCCAGCTCTAGGGGACCCAATGCCCTCTCCTGGCCTCTGAAGGCCCCTGCACACATCAGGCATAAACACACACACACACCCACACACACACACACACACACACGCCCACGCTATAACATATAAATATTTTTTTATTTTTTAAGCAGAAATATTTATTTACATTATGTATTTGTGTGTGTGTGGTGTGTGTGTGTGTGTGTGTGTGTGTGTGTGTGTGTGTACGCGTGTGTATGCGCGTGCACGCGCTCTCACCCATGCATTCTGGAGGACAACTTGCAAGAGTCAGATTTGGCAGGAGTTGCCTTTACTGGTTGAGCCATCTCTCTAGCCCCAATTTTATATATACAGATGCTTTCTCATCTGATGAAATCGAGACTGATATTTGATTTTAAAATCATGCAAACTGAGAAATCATAAAATTTGTTTGACATTTCCACAATTAATCACTGCCATTTAAGCCATAAGTTATATTAAAATTTATAATATATGTCATTCATAATTATTATAAAATTATATATGTTATATAATTATATGTCATTCATATTATTCATCATTTATATTCAAATAAGTCATCAAACTAAATATCCTACCACTCTTCTTAAAAATGATTAATAGCTTCAAATGTCTAAGAAATGATTGATACTCTTTATTCATGATTAGTTAGTTTTAAGACTCAAGATCTCCTATAGCAGAAGTTTTCCCATAAAGAAACAGACAGAGAATATTCTGGGCCTTGTAGCTTGACAGTCTTGCTCTTCAGCATTCAGTTTTGATCTATAATCATGCCAAAGCCCTGCTGTAAAGATAGGCTCTGCTCCCATAAAACCTCAACAATGTGGTGGTCTACACAGGTCCTTCACAGTGACAATTGCCAGTAGACATGCCAGTGTGGATAGAAAAATTTCACAAGGACATACTATTGTGATAGAATTGTGGCTCACATCTGGACAGACCTCACAGGGCCAATGCAGCTCCAGGCAAGAGAGGTTTATTGTGGGAGAAGGGGACAAAAGGGGCAAAGGAGACAAAGAGGAGAGAGAGAGAGGAAGGGGCAAAGGTCAGGAAGGGTCTGCCTTTTATTTAGGCTGTGACACAACCACTCACAGGTAAAGGTGGGAGGTAAACCAAATGGACTCTGGGAATGTATGGCCATTGCCATGGCAACAGATGTGCGGGTCTCTGTCGCCTACGGGTGATGTTGCGGTCACCACTGTATTCAGAGGGTGTCTGCAACCAACCAGCCGTAAAGCTGGTTCCTGATATCAACACTGACCCCTAGTCAAAGAGTTACAGGCAGCCAAGAGCTACTAAGAGAGGGAGCATCAGTGTTCTCAGAGATGAGCTCCTTGATGTTATTCAGTCCCAAGTGGTCAGCCTTAAACACTGTGTCATTTAGTGACACTAAATGATTTTAGAATCCTACACTGTCATCTCTTTAGTTTGCCTTTCCACTAAGCAGGATTTATGAAATCATGGTCAGTTTCATGTTAGTCACAAAAAGCCTAAAAAAATAAATGTGCCTATCATTAGCATCTACTGAGCCAATGAGTGACAAGCCCAGGGAATTGGAAAACCCTTGTGTGAATCTCTTACCCATTTCTCCAGCATGGCTAGTTCCAAGTTTGAGTTGTCTTTTTCTGAACACATTTTACTCCAGTACTAAACTATACACAGTGAATTCACCATGAAAAAAAAAAAAACCCTTCAATTACATAAGACACACTATCACATTTCATCTTTCCAAAAATGAATTTAAAATTTTTACTATTAAGTCCTGTTGTGAAAGCATGACTCTCTATCCTTACAGCTCACAGTATTTGGTAGTCACCAGTCATATCAGCATTCAAGTACAGGTTATACACACAGAGAGGACTGCATAGTCAAGGATGGCTACACTAATCTCATGACCTTCCCAATCTTCAGGACTTCCTTACATGGTGATTTGCACCTCAGCCCCCATCAAAAGTTGGGATGTGTGGTCTTTTCTCTCAGAACAAAGTTGTAATGACATAGAAAGTAAAGACACGTGGCTCCCAAAGGTTAAAGCCTGAAGAGCCATATAGATTTTTTTTCTGTTTCCTCAGTGCTAAGAAATTTGGAAAGCATCCAATGTGCTGTAAGGAAGTCCTAATTAACACCAATACAGGGGCCACACAGAGAGACCTCCCACAAGTGCAGCAGCTCAGTCCTCAACTCCAAATGCCATGACCTGTAATCCCAGCACTAAAGAAGCTGCAACAAGGGGATTGTCAAGTGTTAGCCACACTGGGATACGGGAGTGAGAAACTATCTTAAAACAATAAAACAAAAGAAAAGAATCTTCCAAATATCCCAGTTCTTGGCCTCTGGATGACGCTGAGCCCGCCAACCTTCCCAGATGAAGACCATGACCTGGCAGAATTCCACCAGTCATATCTGTTGTTTCCTGTCCAAATTTATGCCCCCACAGTGTCATTTGTTTGAGAGGTGATATTGATCATGACTCTTTGATATCACTTTTTAAGCACAATGTGTCACTATAGACTGAAATTGCAAAAACCACCCAAGTTGATTTGGATAAAACCTTCATTAAGATCTGTTGACTTCTCAAAATCAAAAACACCTTTGTATTCTAGCCATACTCTACAGATAGTACTATGACTCAAAAAAAGAAAGAAAGAAAGAGAGAGAGAGAGAGAGAGAGAGAGAGAGAGAGAGAGAGAGAATGAATGAGAGAGAGTGTTAGTTAGTTTAGGGGTTTTGTGCTTGCTGGCAAAAACTGCACTGCTTCCAGGAAAGGCTTGCTTGCAGCTAGTGGCTGTGGCCACAAGGCAGACATGAACTGTCCTCTGAAGGAGCTCAGCTCAAGCCATGGCCAGAACAGTGAAGTGGACAGTGATATCAAACAGTCATGATCAATATTATCTCTCAAACGAACAATACTGTGGGGACATAAATTGGGACAGAAAACAACAGATATGACTGGTAGATTGCCCCTTGCTGTCATAGGATCTGTAAGCCTTCTATAGCATTTAACCTCAAATGGCAAAAGACAGCCACCAGTAGGTGTGGACCCTACTGCTGAGGGGAAGAAACTACAAGAAGTTCATTGCCAGATTCTGCTCTTAAATCAGCCAGAGAGGTAACATTCAGTTCCTATGAGTGCCTGCACAAGCACTGGTTTTTGCAATAAAATGCCTTGGAGCGGGGTTGGGGATTTAGCTCAGTGGTAGAACCCACAAGGCCCTGGGTTCGGTCCCCAGCTCCAGGAAAAAAAAAATTCCTTGGAGCTAGTAAATAAAATCTCATCTCTGCTCTTCTTTTTGAAAGCACTTTTGTAGAAACTGTCCTATATACTATGGGATGTCCTCCCGTCCGATGTTAGCTCATCATCTGCCATTTCATCACCTTTGAGAACAGCAAAGGTAAGTTGTTTCTAGCAGTATTCAGCACACACTGGAGTAAAGCGCCTAATTCCTAACCTGCTATTAGTCCAAAGCTGTTCTGCATTACCAATCACCTCATTAAAGTAAAAAGAGTTCATGCTGCTTAGAAAGTTACTTGGGTTGCTGAAGAGATGGCTCAGTGGTTAAGAGCATTGACTGCTCTTCCGGAGGTCCTGAGTTCAATTCCCAGAAACCACATGGTGACTCACAACCATCTGTAATGGGATCCAGTGCCCTTTGCTGGTGTGTCTGAAGACAGCTACAGTGTAGTCTCATATATAAAATAAATAAATCATTCTTTTTAAAAAGCTTACTTGGCAACAGAGCCTGCTCAGATTTTTACAAAACGGCCATACTCTCTTACCACTGTCTTACCCTCAGCTCCTTCAACAGCCCCTTACTCACCTTCATTCACCTTTACTGTAGTAAGAATCTCTTGTGTGCTTTATGGAAGCATTACCTGTCAATCAACAAGCTGTTGTCCTATTAGCTTAGGCAGGAAATAGGAGGCGGGAATTCCAGCAGGGAGAAAGGATCCTGGGATAGAGTCAGATGCAGGAAGAGATTCACTCTGAATGCTAATGTAGATGGTCTCACAGACCTGAGGAGAGGTAACTGGCCACATGGCAGCACTTAGAATAGAGCAAACAGGATAACAGAGTTATGAACTAACTGACATGAGCTAAAGCTTTAGGCCTAGGCATTTATCCATAAATACTTCAGTCTCAGAGTCATTATTTCAGGAACTTGAGTGGGTGGAAAAACCCACAGTTACACAAGTTTTTCAATTAAGTTTTGAATCTTAGTTTTCATTAAAAAAGTATTTTCGTATTCATATTTCATAGGGATTTTTATAGTCTCTGGTTAGAATAGTGAAATAGTAGTAATAGGTGTAACCACTGTTGTAACCAGATTCTGTGACAGCCTCCAAAAGCCCTCTCCTGCAATATATACACCTTAATACTACCCCCTTGTATACTGACTAGGATTGCATTGTATAACTAACAGAACATCTCAGAAATGACCGTGCATGGCTGATGACACTGTTCTAGACAGCATCATGGCTTTCATCTTGTTCCCTCTTGGGTGACTCACTTTGGGATCAGCCAACTGTCATGTTATGAGGGCACTCAGCCAGTTTATGGAGGTGACTCTGTAGCAAGAAGAGAAGGCCTCCTGCTGACAGCCACCATCAGCTCATCAATTGCAAGAGTGAATCACATTAGGATGACTCCATCAGCCCGTCAAGCACTTGGAAGATTGCAAAACCTCCCGGTAACTTGGTCACAATTTCCAAAAGATTCCCCAGTTACCCTAATTAAGCTAACAGAACCCCAGACCAATATGTACTGACGTTCAACAAACATTCACTATTCGTTTTAATTAGGGTTTTACTGCTTTGAAGAAACACCATGTACCAAGGCAGTTCTTATAAGGACAGCATTTAATTGGGGCTGGTTTACAGGTTCAGAGGTTCAGTCCATTATCATCAAGGCAGGAACATGGCAGCATCCAGGCAGGCATGGTGTAGGAGGAGCTGAGGGTTCTACATCTTTATCTAAGGCAGCTTCCAGAGAGCTAGGATGAGGGTCATAAAGCCCACGCCCACAGTGACACACTTACTCCAACAAGGCCACACCTCCACTCCCTGGGCCAACCATATTCAAACCATCACACTATTGTTTTTCGAAACCACTAAGTTTCAATCTATTATTAACTAAAAATCTAATGTAAGTAGTAAAAATGGGTTTAGGTATGGACACCCACTCTAACTACTATGAACAGATTTGGGGTTGAATAAAATTAGCCAATGGTATAGAAGATAAAGCAGGCTCAACTGACAGGCTCTGGTCAGTCAACACTATGCAATGGACATGCATCTGTATATTCCTATAGTGGTTACAGATACCACTGGTTGAACCAGCAGCTTTGTTAACCAACAGTCCACAGAGAAAATGTCAACCTATCAGAGTATCATTAGAATGATAGTTTTGGTTTTGCTCTTGGTGTTTGTTTGGAGCAAATAGTTGTTCAGTTTTCTCAGTTCCAAACTTCCCCGTTCCACACACTTCCACACACCTTCCATGACAACAGGTGAATCGCCTTTATGTGTTTCCTTTTCTGGTGCTTATGATAAAGCTCTCAGAAGTGTCCAGTGAAGGCAGCTGAACAAACTACTCACTTGTCACATTTTACAGTAGAGACCATCGCTTAAGTCTCAGCCCTGCTTTTCTCTTGCAAAGAGAATAAAGCAGTCTACTTTGTATGCCTGGACGCCATCTTTGAGATGAGAAAAGGGGTGGAGAAACAACCCTGGAAGATCAGTCACCGGGTCTTCTTTTAGTCAAGAGATGGAGCCCACATGATGGGGCCCATACAGGGACTTGAACAGAAACATTTTACTATGCAGACGTAACAAACTGGAAATGACTATCAGATGCGATAAAATGGTCCGTGATGCCATAAACTGTGAGAATTCAAGGAAAGGTGTATGTGACTGGTGCCCTGAAGCTGGGTTCTGTTCTCAGTAGAGGATATGAGGCACCAGATCACTAGAGACTGGAGGATTTTCCTGACTTAGCCATTCCAGAGCCTGTCGGGGAGCAGGAAGGAACATCTTGGATGTACTCTGTGGGACAGAGGTGTAGCTAGAGGCTAGAGAGGGGGTGCAAAAAGGGGATGGAAATGCTGATGACAATTCTGTAAGGGTTGGAGGTTGGCAGGAGAAACCCAGCCAAGGGCTGAGCAAGGGGTATTCAGTGGGATGTTGGAGATACCAGGGCAGACCAAAGGCCTGGAGCGTGCTGCATCCGGGGGGCTGGAGTGTGGGAACATGGTCAGCTGCTCTGTTCTTGGTTGTGAGGGGATCAAGAGACTTCACATTTTTTGACCAATGGCTGGGGCGGAACACAACCAGAGTCCTCACGTTCCCACCACTGAGGTATCCTTCAAGCATCTCTGAGACCGTAGGAAGAGACAGGACATAGACAAATTGGGAATGCAGTTTAAAGTCTCAACCTGGCTTTCTCCAGATGTCAGCTGCTTTTTTCTCTTCATGGATCATGGCCCAGACCTGAACAGGCCATTAAGTACTCCATATTTTCCTGATGTTTCTGTGGTCTTTATTTGAAATAGCAAGAACTGTATAAAAAGGCAAGTCTCCCAGGGGCTGTTCCTGGTTCTGTTACCTGCCTTTGGATCCCTTAGATACACCTAGTCCTACTTCAAGTTGATATGCCAAGGCAGGGTGGTAAGTCATAGCTCTTCTTCTCCAAAGAGAGGAGAGGGGGGATGGGAGGGTTGAGAGAGGAACTGGAACAAGAAGAAGGAGGGGAAGCTGTAATCAAGATGCAAAGTGAAATAATTAATCATTTAAAAAAACAAGTCACCTCTCCTGTGAGATCGAAAATGACCTCTGCTCATCCCAGGGATGCAGGGATGGTTTGATATGTGAAAATCCATCAATGTAATCCACTATATAAACAAACTCAAAGATAAGAAACACATGGTCATTTCATTAGATGCTGAGAAAGCATTTGACAAAATTCAACACCCCTTCATGATAAAAAGTCCTGGAAAGATCAAGGCTCATATCTAAAAATAGTAAAACCCATATACAGCAAACCAGAAGCTAACATCAAGCTAAATGGAGAGAAACTTGAAGCAATCCCACTAAAATCAGGGACTAAACAAGGCTGCCCACTCTCTCCCTACTTATTCAATATAGTACTCAAAGTCCTAACCAGAGCAATCAGACAGCATAAAGGAGGTCAAAGGGATACAAATTGGAAGGGAAGAAATCAAAATATCACTATTTGCAGATGATATGATAGTGTACTTAAGCGACCCCAAAAGTTCCTCCAGAGAACTACTAAGCCTGATAAACAACTTCAGCAAAGTGTTGGGGTATAAAATTAACTCAAACAAATCAGTAGCCTTCCTCTACTCAAAGGATAAACAGGCCGAGAAAGAAATTAAGGAAATGACACCCTTCGCAATAGTCCCAAATACTATAAAATACCTTGGTGTAACTTTAACCAAACAAGTAAGTTTGTATTTCTCCACCCATAGCTCAGCTCTCAGATCTCATCTGAGACGTTTCTTTGTGTAGTCAGTAGATGGCTGCTAGGACAGAAACACCTAACTGGGCAAAGTTGAGAGAGCAGGCGACTGAAGACTTCCAAGCTCCAGTCCCTCCCCAAGGCTCAGAGGCTGCCACAGAAGACAGTGGCGCAAAGATTGGAAGAGTCAGAGGTTCAGGATGATTGGAGGAAAAGCAGTGTCTTCTGGACATGATGGGACCACTATGCTCAAACTCCAAGCAGATGTGGTGCCCTTCGCAAGATCAGTCCATTCAAAATTCTAGCACAGAACGAGAATGAGTTCATGAGCCAGACGCCCCTAGTTGAGAGACTGTAATGATGGTTGGCTTCTGGGGGGAGGTAGAGTTGGTTTTCTTTTAGGGAGATAAACCTAGTAGGTCAACGATGACGCAATGGATGGCCCCAACCCGGAAGTATATGGAGAGAACACATTGGAGTCAATGATTTTTTTAAATTACAAAAAAAGAGAAGGCATGAAGTAGGGGTTAGAGATATGGAAAAATGTATGGAAAATATATGGAATAAGACCAAAACACATTATATAAAATCCTCAGAGAATTAATAAAAATAGTTTTTAAAAAGACCCTGCTTCAATAGATGCATGAATGTATAGGCCCCAGGATTAAAATTACACTGAAGATACAAAACAAAAAGCTGCACAAGTAAAAGATATTGAAACAAGAGCTTCTGAGATAATTTCTGGTGCATTTCTTCCGAATTTCTAACTTCAGAATTCACTATAGAAAAGAGGGTACAAAGCTGTACTTTTGAAGCAAGTATTTAAGTACTCCCAAGTGTCACTACAGTACAGTAGGGCAGTAAAGAAACGAAAAGATGTGCACAACCGGAAGCCTGGAAATGTCACTGGTGTCTGCAGAGTCTGCTGAGCAACACCCATGAGCAGTGACGGGGAGGACAGTGCTGTGCCCTCGTGTCCTATGGAGGCAAGATTGTGTCCAGTGTCTTAGAAGTACAGGGTACAGCTGAAAGCTGACTTGTGAGAAATCGTCTCCAAACTGAAAAAATAAACATCATGAAGACGAATACGAAAATCCCATCCTAGTAGTGTGTGTTAAAATAAACAGACAAAGCATACCACAGTTGAGTTGTTCATATACGTGTGTTTCAGGAACGGATGGACAATTAGGCAGTTTGACTAATTAGGGATTCTCCCTTTAAGCAGCCATTGATTGTCAGTAGCTCGTGGGACCTTGTGAAATTTCCCATCTATATTGGCGTATCATATAGGGTGAGAAGGGTGTGTGTGTGCGTGTGCGTGTGTGTGTGTGTCTGTGTGTGTGTGTGTGTAACAGTAATAACTGAAGAAAAGATTATGGATTTGAAAGGAAGTAGAGAGGGCTAAAAGAGGGGTTAAAGGGGAAAGAAAAATGGATGGAAGCAAATGCTCAAAAGTTTAAATGAGGAAAAAGTACGAGACCAACATTAACAGCTTAGAATTCAGCTCCTGCTTAAGTATATTCACAACTGCATATGGTTATGAAGTTAGATTTTATTTACAAAAATATTCAGTAGTAAATCAGCCAGGAATAGTGGCACACACCAGTAATTCCAGCACTCAGGATCCTGAGACAGGAGAATCACTGTGAAGTTAAGGAAAGCCCATAATAAGAGACCCTGCACTGATTTTTTATATCAAAAATATTATCAGGGAATTTGAAATAATTTAGAGATGCCTATTTAATAGTCTCATTTTATATTGAGACACTTAGGAAAATACACACACACACACACACACACAAACACACACACACACACACACGCACATATTTTTTAAAGGCTCCCAGTTCTGATTTAAACTTGAAAGCAATCATCATGACACATTCCATTCAATCTTCAGTCTCGCGGGTCTACTTGTTGCTTTGTGACAAGTTTTCCAAGTCCTAAAAACTGTCATTAACACCAGTAATGATACAAAACGAGAGTATATTTTATATAAATGTAACTCAATACATTTGGTGAAAAGACCATTCATTGTGATTGATGTATTCACTGAATTCAAAAGGCAAATCACTGAAGATCCAGGCTTCCTGCAGGAGCAGGAGATTAGCCACATGGAAATCAAAGAACAGTTAAGGGAAACACGGAGTTCACATGTGAAGAAAATATTAAACGCATCTCACTTCAGGCAATAGGCTCGGGCAGTGCGTTTGGGAAGCCGGTTCTAACATTCATTAAGTGTTATGAAAGGGAACAGTACAGACCCAGGGGCATGGGATATTAGGCTGCTGGTAGCAAGATGAAAGCCAATAATAAAAGGATCTGAAACAGAACAGGGACTGGTCATCAACACCAGCAACCCAGCAATGCTCTGACCCATCGTAAGCCCATGGGTGCGAATGAACTCAAGTGAGCCCTGCGAAAAGATAGAAGGAGGAAAGACAGCGTAGCAGCAACCTGGAAAGGATCCAGAATTCCAAAGCGCGCTGGGATCTAAATGAGCCCCTGCTCAAAAACATCTGCACTTAAAAGGAGTCCTTTTGTCCTGCTACAGTTCAGGGAGTCCCTTGCTGCCCATTCCTTTAAAGACCCTTTAGACTTCAAAGCGTCGCGCTAAGCTGGAAAATGTGGGATGCTAAATTGTTTCTGTGGTCACCAGAGCCCGTTCCATCAAAGGGTGCCTTCATACTACGTTCCTTTGCTGACGAACAGTACATCTTCAGTGGTCATCTTACATGAAAGCCCCTAGTGATTCGCATGTCCCTCCAGTTCCCTCGGAGGACTTACCTCTCCCTCCAGCCCGGCACTGTACATTAAAGAGTCCCTTGTCTACAGTTACACGTAGGCGTGCCTGTCGTCTTCCCTGAGCTGAGGCCCTTTCAGAGTTAGACATCTCTCTTTCTCCCTCATTGTCAAGTCTTTGATCTCACACACTAGGCTCCACAATAAGCTGAGGAAATAGAAGGTTCTAACTAAATGGAGAGCTAACCAATCTTTGTGAAGAGATGTCCTACAGCCTGAATACATCTTGTTGAGGGTGTTGGCGTCAACAGAAATGATCCTGAAGGGAAAGCGCAAAGCCAGTGTTGGCACTGGACTGTTTGACCAAATCCTGAAAATGCTCAGGAAGCATGTAATATAGTATAGTATAATATAATATAAATATATATACACGTATGTATGTGTATACTATAAATGGAATTACCGTCGAGTTCTTTCTCAGCAAGTTCATGATTGGTGAATTGACAAGCTCCTGAATCGTCATGTTGATTGTGTATCCTGGCACTTTGCTAACTGTGAGTTTAAATGGCCTCTTGGTTTCTCCGTGTTTGTCACCACACACCCTTAGAAACGGGGAGGACCTGGCTGTTTATTTTCCTACTTGGATGAACTTCATTTCTGTGTGTTTATTTTCCTACTTGGATGAATGTCCATTTCATCTCTGTCTCTTGGCTCATGGCTGTGGCTACACTTTCTAGTTCCACATAGTGAGGGAGAGCAGAGGGGCTGGACATCCTTACTGTGCTCCTGGTCGCAGAGGAAATACCACTCACAGCACACCACAGTCAATTTTATTTCCATCAACACACCAGTGACGTTTGTTCATAGAATTAGAAAAATAATTTAAGTTTATATAAAAGCACAAAATACATAGCTAGACATAGCAATTGAGCCAAAAGAAAAAGATTAATATTACAATACCAATTTTTCAATAATACCACTATACGTCAGAAACAATAGAAACATCATACAGACTTATGGGATAGAATAGAGGATTCAGAAATAAACTTGTATATCTGCAGTCAATTGAGTCTCCTCAAAGGCCCCAAAACCAAACATTGGAGAAGTAGCAGCCTCTTCAACAGATGGTGAGAGGGAACCTTGGATATCCACACGGAGGTGCCTGAAACTTGATCCTCATCTCTCACCCTCCACAAAATCTAACCCAGGAAAGGGTACCAGCGGGAGGGGGAAGATGAGTAGGAGCAAACTATATTATGTGCACGTGTGAAATGTCATATAATGAGCTGCACTGGCTTTTTTTTTTTTTTTACAATTGATACACACTAATTTAAAAAGGAAACAAAATCTTGAAGTTGATCAAAGATCTTAAAGTAAAATCAGAACCTACTAAAGAAAACATGTCTAGATACTGTGATATCTAGATAGTGCGCATCTCTAGATACAAGTGACAGTGGCCTGGATAGGTCTCCAGACCCACAGGAATCCAATGCAAGAATTGACAAAGGAGAACACATCAAATTAAAAAGCTTCCAACCGCAAAAGAAACAGTCAACAGAACAGAGAATATACAGCACAATGTGAGGAACCATGGCAAGTCCTTATTGTCAGGTGGTTAATAGCCAGCATATATAAAGAACTTATAAAATGACAAAAATGAATAATTTTAAAAATGCTCAAATGATTAAATAAATAACTTCCCAAAAGGAGAAATACACATGGCCGGTAAGTACTGAAAAGGTGTTCAGTATCACTCCCCAAGAAGAAAATGAAAATAAAAGCTATAATAAGGTTCTCTATTTCCCCAGTTACAATGGCTATTATATAACAAGCAAAAATGACAAGTGCTGGTGACCAAGATGTGAAGAAAAAAAAGAACATTTCCACCTAATTAGTGGGGATGTAAGTCCATTCAGCCACCATGAAAAATAGCTGTCCCCTTCCAGGGCATCCATCGGAAGGACTTGAAGTCATCATGTAAGAAGCATACAACCATGTTTGTAGCGTCACTGATGATGAGACTCAAGGCATGGAATGAGCCTTGATGCCTCAACAGATCACGAATTGTTTTTGTTGTTGTTCTTGTTTGTTTGTTTGTTTTTAAAGGAAAGAGTAAAAAAGGGAGAAAGAAAAGAGAGGAAGAGAGACAGAGAAACTTGAAATTAAAAGGATAGAGGGAGGAAAGAGTGGAGTGAGAGGAGCGGTGAGGATGTTGACACAGTGTGAACATGCATGGGCCTCACACAGGGAAGCCGACTGAGGTGTGCAATTAATTCTAACAAAAATAAATTCATCAGGAACTAAGAGAGGGGAAAAAAAAGAAAGAGTGGAAGGAGAAAGGAAAAGAGGGAGGGAAGGAGAGAAGGAGGAAGAGACTAAGAGAGGGAGGGAGATAGAAAAAGAAAACTAATTCCCCTTTTGTGAAATTTGCTCAGACTAAGCCCCACACATCCTGCCTGTGCAATAGGATTTAGTGTGGTCAAGGAGGACGTGCTGTGGACCATCAGAGGAAAACACTACAGTTCAGGTCTGGTATTTGTGAGAGGGTACCTCTCCGAACCTCTCTTCTCAATGGCCATTCACTTTGACTAGAGTATTCAATTCCATTCCATGTCAAACCCCTTGTGGCATGCCCCTCCCTGCCCAGGTTCTCATGTCAGTGACTCCTTCACTCTGAGTGGCTTCTCTGATACCTTCTTGGTTCTGGGAAACATGGGGGTTTGTAACCTCCAAATACAATCGACTCTCCTAACCCAAAGCTTAGAGAGCTTGTGCTTTACACAATGTCACTTGCCCAACTGTTCACTGGCAGCTCTACTCACTGAAACCCAAATTCTCTGTTCTAACCAACATGGCTGCTACAAATTCCACTGTGAAAGAGTAACAGATCAGGAGTTGCTCCAGACTCTCCACAAGCACCTTCCCCACTCCATATCTGTAACGCGGAGGGGACGGAGGCTTCCTCCAGTTCTTTCAAGACGGGACTACTGCTTCTTACACACTATTCCTTCTATTATATCAACTGCCCATGAAGTTGTCTCTCATTTTAGCTCTTAGCTGTGTTTTCTTAACTGTTTATTATATGTTAGCACTGGAAACTCCAACAGAATTACCTGGAGAAGTAGGCTTTGCCCCAGATAGCTGTCTCTATATTAACTAGAACACACCTGGTTTAGCAATTAAAACACTGATTTTGTCCTAAAACAAGGCATCATAATAAAGACACCAAGCCCTGCTGCCTGCAGACTGCAGAGAAAAGAGCTCATGCAAAGGGCTGGCTTGGACACAAGTATCCTACCTCAGCGTTTTTCTGCTCAAACTGAACATGAAGACAAAATTTTTCATTTTAAAATCCAGTAATCAGACACTTATTCCACATTATTTGCTGCTGAACTTAGGTGATAATTCTTTTCTCCCATTTTTAAAGAGGATTTGGTGAATGTACTCCAGTTACTATAAAGATGGATGCTTTTTTAGAGTATAATTTTCACACAATTAATGAGCTATGGAAATAACACGGGACAAATCGCTACTCGTTCCTATATGAAGCAATAATTATTTAACACTAGGAAGAACTCTACTTGGAAATCCATCCTTGTTAGATGCACCTTGGCTTCTGACAAGTCAAATGAGCTAAATTAGATACTTCCTAGGGCCTTAAGACGTCACCAAATGCAAGCTCTGAAACAGCAAAGTGGGGGACTTTCTGAAATTAGAACCATCGTCTGTAGGCAGTAATTGTTTCTAACTCTACCTGACATTGTGCTTAGGAAAGCAGAAAGAAATCAGATGGTTATCGAGATAGAACGCGGAGATGATGTGACTCAGGAGGGCTGACTCTTCACTGTATCTTGGGCCTTACGTGGTTTTCTAAGTACCAAAACTCTCCTGTAAGATTTATTAACTTCATGCGTACTTATGTGCACCCCAGGCAGAGTTCAGAGGATGAGATCAGATCCCCTGGACCTGGAACTACAGGTGGTCTGGACCCACCATGTGGGTGCCAGGAACCAAACCCAAGGTCTTGTGCAAGAGCAGCAAGTGCTCTTAACCACGGGGGCAATCTTTCTAACCCAATGCCCCTCCCCCCCCAAAAAAACCTTTCCAAAGGTCAGCCAGCCGCTCAGGAAAGTGAAGCATGAGGATTCACGTGAGTCTAGGAGCTTGAGACCAGCCTTGGGCAAGATAGCAAGGCACTGTCTTTAGTATAAATGGTCACTCAGGCAAAAACGCAGGTTTAAATTTTTAAACTACGCAATTACTAGGCAAGAAGGCTGATGTCATGTGTTATGCTTCCTCTGTGACTTTCAGCATTAAGATATCATGTGATGTAGCTTTAAGCCACGTGGTTCAAAGTGTTAAAAATCTCTCCTGACAGTTTGACTATGAGCTTTTATTAACCGCTGAGTCTAACACACCTGACCTTAAAATACAGGTAAACAGATGCCAGTGTCCGTGACTAGAGACATCCTAGAACCATGAGACCTTAGAGAGTCAGGCAGTGCGTTATCCTGTATAACTATTTTCAGCAGCCAAGTCTTGCTCTCTTACTAAATTAACACTGAGTCTTTCCTTGCCAGGCCTTCTCAAAGGTCATGAATCCCTCATGGAAATAGCGAGTAAAAGGCCTCTACATTCCCATGTTGTCTACAGCAATCAAAACAAATGGAGTTCAATTCTAGATGCCAATTACAGCTTACTTAATTCCATAAAAACAATCCTTAGGCCTCTTTTTTTTATTTTTTAAATAAAGCTTTATTTGTTTTTGCTAAACATAGAACAATAACACATACCACTCCAGAAGACTTTGTTGTTATGACTGGTAGAGGAAGGCTGTTGCTTGTAATGTGTAGAAGAGGATTGAGCCCCTTCTGTTCTTCAGAAAACGTTCTAAATGCTGTCCATCTTCTCATTGGGACAGCAGAAACAGGAGACACGCTGTGAATGGAAGAGATCTAATCAAACACAAGTTACCTTTTGTTCTGGAAAGACGCCCAGGCTGGTAACACTTTATGGAGAACATAATTTGCTCAAGATTATCAGCTGACACAATTTGCTCAACAATCTCCAAGGTGGAATCTGCAACATTTTTGTAGGGATTTGAAACAAAATCGTAGATTCTCTAGAAAATGGTGACATTTTCTACAACAAAACAGACATACACTAAACAACTAAAACGACATTCTACCTCCCAGTTTCTCTCCCTGAATTGGAAGGTAGATGTGAGTCAGGTGAACACTGAAACATTAAAAAGCCTATGAGTACTCCTTATTCTGCTGAACCTATAAACATGTCTGCCACTGATTGAAGATAGGTGCTCTTCGAAAATCAAATAATCCTGCCTTCACTTCCTTAGGTACTGGACTACCCTTTCCTGGCTATGCTGCTTCTGCATACAGTCTTCTACCTCAGCACTAGAAAGCTGAACGGGACAGCATTCAATAAGGAAACAATGTCTAGGGTCTGCAGAGAGTTTCAAACATGAAATGTCCAATCGTCTAATCAAACCCTGGTCTGATAAATTGAATATACACTTCTTGTAGAGTGAAGCACCAATGGCCTACAAATATTTGAAAGACCCAATGACTCAAGGGTGGATGTAGAGAAGTAGAAACTGGCAGGCATGGGAGGCAGGGATGTAAATTGGTGCTACTGGTGGCAACTGGTTTTATCGGCACCAAAGGAGAATAAAGGAACTCCTACATGATTCAGCTACAGCACTCCAACATAGGCTTCTAAGTCAGTGAACCACCCAGATACTAGCATATCCATGTTCACTTCATTCGACTCACAGTAAGTAAGCTACAGACTATGTGTCTTTCAAGGTATAAATGTCTAAAGAAAATGTGGCATGTATATGTACAATGGGATTGTATTGGACTGTTAAAAAATGAAATTATAGCATTCTAAGGAAAACAGTTGCCATTGTGATTATTATGTCAAGTGTAAGGGCAGACTCTGAAAGATAGAAAGTTTTCTCACGCATACATAGGTGTGTGTGTGTGTGTGTGTGTGTGTGTGTGTGTGTGTGTGTGTGTGTGTGTGTAGCATGAAAGTAGAAATGGGAAGGAATCCAAACAGGGGTCAGGGAACAAGGGAAAGCAATGTAAAGTATATGTCATGAAGGCAGGGGGCGATTCAGGGGGAGGCAGGGCGCACGAGAGGGAAGTGGTACTGGGGAGGAGTACGGACCTAAGGTCAAAGGAGAGAGCTGTACATGTACGAGCGAGCCACACGACCAAACCCTTATCTGTTCACATTCTCAAGAAGTAAAACAAGATTAATAAGATTAAGAAATAAAAACATGGCGATATGAGAGGGGGGGAATGAACTATAATATTTGTAGGGGAGCGTTGTGTTACACAGCATGATGTAAAATATTCACATGGAAAAGAAGGGCAGGGTGATCTCCAACTCAAGACTAATTGTGGCTACAGAGCAAGACAGTGTCTCAAGCACACACATATACACACACCAACACACATATTAACAAACATATATAATATAATATATATAATAAACATATACTATACTATGTTGTGGTTTAAATTTATACCACTCTCCACTAAATCCAGTGCTGGATTCATTACTAGGCTATGCCCCATGTGCAATAGAAAGTCAATTCATGGGGCTGGAGAAATGGCTTAGAGAAGACCTCTTTCTTCACAGACTTGGGAACCTGGATTTAGATCCCGCCACCCATATTAAACAGGCATTAAAATGCCTGTTTGTAACCTCAGTGCTGGAGGGTGGAGAGACAGGAGGATGCCTTGGGCTTGCTGGTTACCGGCTTTGTCTTCGTGTTCAGTAAGACACATTGTCTCACAGGAACAAGGTGGATGGCGATGGAGCAGGACAACTCATGGCTTCCGATGGCCTCCACCAGGGTGCACCCCTGCCAGTATGCATGAGTATATTCTGCTACACTTGCATACACATAAAAAGGTGATAAAAAATAAATAAATGCCTTAACTTCCTATGATAAAAAGTAATAACACACATACTCTAGAGTAACCTAAAAGTTTTCTCTTTAAAATCAAGAATAGTGACAGGTGTTATCTCTGTTTGGCATTATATCGGGCCTGGGGGTTACGGGGTGAGGTTTAACCATATCATTTCAATTACTGCAGTAAAAATTACACCTCAAGTTATTTATTATGAATAAATATATATGTACACCATATGATAGTTTCTTGTGTCTGAAAATCCAGCTTAGTTCAGTCCTTTGGGCTCTGAGTTTCTCGAAGAATGCAATTCAGCTGGGGCCAATCACCTCAAAATGGACTAAGGTAGGGCTTAAAAGCCAGACCTCCCTTCTCCACTGGTTGTCCAAATGAAAAAGAGAAGAAAAGAAGGAAGGGAAGGAGGGAGGGAAGGAGGGAGGGAGGGACGGCATGACTGTTCTTAGTGGAGGAGAAGGTTTACTGAAGAGAAAGGGGAGTCCAGAGTCAGCATGACCCTGAGGCCAGGGTCATGTGAGCCAGGCCATGTGAGGACTGGGGAAAGGGAGAGCCAGACCAAGAGGCCAGGAGGGTCAAGGGTACACCAAACAAAAGGCTCAGTAACCAAAATGGCTGGGTTATACAGGGAAGGGCAGCCCTGGTCTGGAGAATTTTAGGGTAGGGGGCTGGGTGTGCCAACCATACCTGTAACAGGTAGGAACAGAGGGACACTGGAAGAGCCTGCTTTGTATGTTAACTAGGCTCCTCAGCCATTTGTCCAAGTTTGGGTCCTAATATTGGCAAGTGGCAGCAGCTCTCACATGCTGAGCCTCTCCTCACCCCATATTCAAGGAACAGAGGCGACATAAGCATTAGCTATCAAGAATGTCTGAAGAGAAGGCTTAGCAGGTACCGGCGATTCTGCCTACCTGTCAACCTGAGTTCTTCCATCCCCAAGACCCACTGACAGCCCCACACACACACAGACACACACACAGACACTTTCACACACACACACATTCACACACACACACACACAGACACACACACAGACACTTTCACACACACACACACACACACAAAACCAAAAACTAATTACTTGCTAATATGTAGAAAATGTAGAAAATCAAACAAAGATGTCACACTGAATGTTTAGAATTAGTAAGAAAGTATAGCAGGGTCACAACAGTCAGTAAGCAAAACTCAGGTTTATAATCCATAAAAGTAGAAGCAAAGAAAGCTTCCAGACACTTAAAATAGAATAAAAAAAAAAGCCATACCGATACTAGCATTTTTCAAAGTATTAAATACTTAGAAACAAAGAACATGTAAACCTTAAAAAAAAAAAAAATTAAACATTATCCCCTACCAAAACACACAAGTGAAAGACTGGCTAGCAGTGTCTTCTTTTACGTCTCTGTTACTGTGGCAAACGCTATGACCAAAAACAACTTGGGGAGGAAAGGGCTTACTTAAGTTTCCTGGAAACACCATGAGGGGTCTGAAGGGACATCAGGGCAGGAACCCACACAGAGGTCAGAGGTATGCTGCTCATTTGGCTTCCTCGCTGTGGCTTGCTTAATTTGCTTACTTAGACAGCCACCTGCTGGAGAGCAGGGCTAACTACAGTGGGCTGGGCCCTCCCACATCAATCATCAATCAAGGGAAAAAAACAGACAGACAGGTACAGGAGACGACTGGGGGGAGGCAAATCTATGCTTTCTGGGTGAGTCCAGACTATGGCAAGCTGTCAAAATCTAACCAGCACAAATGTAAAGGTAGCACTAGTCACCAAACTGATAGTCACAGATTCAACACACTCCAAATCGCAGGGTGTACATGTATATAAATGAGAAGTAGTTACAATCTCATAAAAAATGTCAAGTCTAAAAATATATGCAAAACCTGTACAGCTCTACTAAAGTCAGAATGAAACCATAATCAGAGCAACACCAGTACTCACCCAGACACGGACAGCTCCAACCCAACAAGGGCAGTCTCGGTGAAAC
Organism: Rattus rattus; assembly: GCF_011064425.1. NCBI lineage: Eukaryota > Metazoa > Chordata > Mammalia > Rodentia > Muridae > Rattus > Rattus rattus. Next base: position 188,575,296 of record NC_046156.1, read on the forward strand.
CGAGAGTAAAGAAAGCAGACACTGATAGTGCACACACACGGGCTGGCTCATAGAACAGCGTAGGAAAACCGTTGCTACGTGGCATCAGTCATACACTTGGCTTATAGTGCTTATACATACGAACTTTTCAAGAAGCAAGCATAAAACAGAATGCAATCTCTCTCTCTCTCTCTCTCTCTCTCTCTCTCTCTCTCTCTCTCTCTCTCTCTCTCACACACACACACACACACACACACTTCCAAAGACAGCAGACAACAGGGATCTCCACCACAGAGCAAGACTGAGCAGAACTACACTTTGCTTCAACAAAACGTCCAAGTCTAAGAATACTCAATGTCTAAAAAAATCACATTAAATATCTGGAACCGTATTCAAGCATCAGGAATACTTATCTGTTTCTGAATGGGCAAAATCTCTACAGAAGGTAACTCTGCCACAGGGCAGATCTCAAGTACGAAAACACAAAATCACCTAAGGGAATTACTCTCAGAGGTATTTCAGGTGCTCCACCATTTTGAAGAAGAAACAATGAAGTGAGAAGAGAGAAGAGGAAGAAGAGAATGGAGGAGGAAAGAAGAAGGGAGAGGCAGAGACAAGCACAGAGTCAGACAGACAGTCAGTCAGCTAGACAGACATGGGGTGGGGGGCAGACACGCATTCTCCTGAAGCCAATACAAAAGCCAACAGCAAGCCTCACTTCCTTTCTGATACACACACAGAGAGATGTGAAAATATTGGCAAAGGCATTGGAGGAGGCTCCCTAACTTATCTAAATCAATAGCAAAGAAGAAAAACACAAGGCATAGTATATATAAAAAAAAATCAGTATTTATTTACATTCCATGTATTTTTAAAACAATGAAGAAGCTGAAAAATATATTCATAAAGAAAGTAATTCATCTTACTCAACCCATTTATACTTTTCATAAAACCAAAGACTTAATTTAGATGTACAGGTCTAAGGGAGCCCAAAGAATTCTTCCTGCTCAACCTTCCATCTTTAGCTGAGACTCAAATTACAGGACCGTGGGCAGATGCATACTATTCCACATCCACACACACGCAGACCCAGACCGCATACGGGTAATCAAAGAGCAACAGGCAAATCTGCACTAAAAGACACGGCTATCACAGTGCAAAACATTAGGACTTTTCCCAATAACAAAACAAGAAGAAATAAAAATAAAAGCAAACGACAATAAAACTGTGGGATTTACACAGGAGAAATCACAACTGGCAGCTAGCTGGGTCGATGCTACCACAGTAACAGCACAGTGTTGTTCTTATTCAAGTATGTACAGTATCCATAGGCTTGGTTTTCAGACGCATAGGTGAGCAATGCACCAAAACTTTACACACCACAGAAAACAGCAAACGGGAAGGGGACACTTTACCTTTAGATTTTTTAAGCATCCCAAGCCTCTTCGCACCACCACCACACACCTGACGTGATCATTCACTCATTTGTACATCTCTGCAAACAGCATCAAGACTTATAAAAATACTGACAACGGCTCGACATTGAAGGAGTTGGGCGACCTGAAACCACACATTGAGTAGTTTATAACGGCATTCTTGAGTCTCAACCGACTCAAAGTGTCTCTACCACTGAGGTCCCTCAAGCTTCGTCACAGCATCACATCCGGAAACTTCTGGTTCTCTGAAACGGCTGGAAAGGTTTCCTCAGTGCCCACATGAACAGCTGTGGTTTGGCCTTGGGTTTCTCAGGAAACAGAAGTGCTTCGCTCTCTGGGGTAGGAAATCGTTCCTGGTAGACTTCAGGGTAAGATTTCTGAAACTGAACAGGAGTCCAATATGAGACAAAAAAAGACACAAAAGAACCACAAAGATCACACAGTCAAATTGTAAAAGTTCCTGGTCCCCTTTGCTTTCTTTTGCTTTGGTTAAATTATCTGATGCTGATGCCCATACTGCTGCCTTGTCTTTCCTGCAACTCTGTCTTCAAAAGAAGTTTTCCTTGTAATCAAATCCCTCAAACATGTTCCCCCTGTCAGCTATAACTAGACCTCGCTGTGAACACCAGTCACAAGTTCAGTCTGAACTGAAAAGAACTTTTGTTCTACACAGAATCTGGCCCAGCTGTTTTACCATCTCTCTCCTTTTCCAACTCGGACCAGACACCTTCTACCCAACACAGAGAAGAGAGAACACGCTGAAGGGATTACTCCACAGAAAGTGTAAAGGAAGGGAATATATTCTTCCTTTGATTTTACATCACTCAACTCTTCTCCAACATTAGCAGAAGAAAAGTGAGAGAGAAGGCCAGAGCCTGTATAATCAGGGAATAATCCGACATTTGTTATTCGAGAGTCCAGCTTTACAGGGAACTACAGAGCAAGAATAGCGAGGTAGCACTTCTAATGTCTACACATAGTAGGCAGACACAGGAGGATGGATAGGGAAAGGCTGGACTGCACTACAGAGTGAAGCTGTCATTAAAAGAAAGAAACAAACAAAAAGAAAACTAAATATCATCCACCAGAGTGAAGACTGGTCTAAAAGGATGGCCAAAGTACACATAAGGTTGGAATGGAAAATGTCCTCCTGGTACCATGGTTTGAATATTTGATGACTTTGGGACTTTTTGAAAACTGGGAGCTCCAGAGAGCCTGTCTGGAGGAGGTGAATCACTGGAAAAGCAGATCCCTGCAGGTAAGTGACCCTCCCCATTTCCAGGGATGGGCCAGCGATTCTCTGGCCCATGGGGACACGAAGAGCCTCTCTGTATGACCTTGCTGCCAGGCACTCAGTGCTCCAGCATCCCTTGCCTGCCACAAGGAGCAGCCCTGATACCACAAGGAGTCAGCGAACTCTCCTCCAGCCCTTAAGTTGCTTCTATCAGGCCGGCCTTCACACGGACAAAAGCTAAGGGATGGTGTGCACCTTTCTAAATGACGCTGTTCTCTAAACCCTTGGCTTATTGCTTCACTCAGGAGGAATGGAGTTTGGCTGACTGGCATACTGAGTGAAGTCTGAGACAAGAAACCACACTGACGCCACAAATTTCTGCAAGGCAGAAGAGCTTTTGCAAACGCCTAACGCCAAGGTGCAGGAGAGAACCGACTCTGACAGGTGTTGTGAATTCTACGTATGTGCACCTGCACATAGAGCACGCACACTAAATATTTTCCTTACAGTCAGTTTCTGAAGTAACTGTTTAGCTGACTCATATCATGTCAATAGCAAAACAAATGACAAATGTCAGAACCTAACTCTACACAAGAAATGCTCAGTAATGTGAAACCCATACAACTGGGGAAACAATGTAGCGAAACTTGGAATGCAGAACCTAGATCAGATTTACAGAGAGCGAATGGAAGGAACGACTTGAGAAGAGGGGAGGGAGGTGCCTTCAGAGGAACAGCCTCTTTACCTGCTTCAGCTTCTTCTTCTTCTCCTTGTTGGAGAGTTTGTCATCAGCGATGACTTCTTCCAACAACGCTGCCAGGGGCTCCTGGGAGCCATACGCCCTTTGGTACTCAAACTCCTCAGGACTAATTTGACGGCAAAATGAAGGTGCAGACAGGGTGATGTCCATATCAGCTCCTGGGTATTTTATCTGAGATGAACACAGAACTGGAGTAAGTTAGACTATACTTCCAAAATCTGACTCATAAAAACATTAGGAGGCAGAATGTTAAACTAAAACACTAGTAAGATTTTGTGCTTACCAATGCAAGAGCGTGTGTGTGTGTGTGTGTGTGTGTGTGTATTTATATATTATACATATATACGTATGTTAAACACATACATATGTGTATTTGTTTTTTCATGGTAATTATATCCAAAGCAGAGACAAAGGTGAAAAAAACATGTACTTTCTTATGCCACTGACATAAATTCAACTCAAACAATCAAACTAAAAAGCTATTGGCCATATGCAGTCAATATTTAAAATATATTTAAGGTGTTTGACTCTGCAGTGATGCATCTGGGAATTAACTCTTGGAGAAGAGTTGTGGATCAGCTCCCTCCCCGGATATCTAGCTATAAAACGATTTACTAATATATTGCTTGCAATACAGAGAAATAAAGAACTTAAGCACAGCTGGAGATGGTAGCTCATGCCTGTAATCCCAGGACTCAGGAAGCTGAGGGAGGAGGAATGGCCCGAATAAGGCCAGCCTGGGCTACATAATGAGTTCCAGGCCCCCTCAGTCTTCAGTATGAGACCCTGTATTTAAAAACAAAATAAAATGAAACTAAAAACTAAGAAAATATAAAGCCTAGAGCACCACACTTAAGATAATTATGTATACATTTCTATAATGGAATGTGGCATCAATATGGCATCAATCACATAAATATGTCACATACATATCTCATAATGGCATTAATCACATAATAATAATAACCCCAACAGCAGTCACTCATTGAAGGTTGGCTATGTGATAAACACTAGAACATTATTGTAAGCACTTTTTTCTATGTATTAGCCTAAGTATTAGTTATCGTTCTGATTTTACGGATGGGACAAAGAGAGTGAGGCAGAGGCTGAAGCACAGAACATTATTCCTTTGTCGAATAAGGAGGGAGGCAGGGTAAAGAAAAGGGCACACCCTCCATCCACACAGCATTTGCCTCCGGCGTGTGCTCTTGGTACAAGTGTCAATCAAGAGTATTTACAGATGATGTCACATTGTATTACTAAGTAAGAAAAACTAAGTTACTAAAAAAAAAAAATCAAGGAACATAATAAATGGACAGAGGAGGAAAAAAAGATGAATGCATATTGTGGCCATTGTAGTGTAGCTCTAACTCTGCTCATTTTGTGTATATATAATCTGTATTTCCAAACCTGTTCAATGAGTTGGGTTGATACCCATATGGCAAGGACTGATGTAATAAACCAAGCATGCATCCCATGGTTGTTCATGGTAACAGCAAACTCATGCCATGTTTAGTAGCAGACATGCTATAAGCACGTTGTTCCTGCCAACTCACATAATCCTTGGCACGCTTACCTGGCTCCCTGCCGCCAAGTTTACGGAACTGCCTAGGTCTCCCCCTTTACCTGCACTCTGCGCAGGTGAGCCACACGCTCCTCGATGGAGGTCTGCAGGACCAGAGGGACTTTCAGAATCTCCTGGTAGTTGTCCATCAGAAACGTCACCAACCGAGCAGCTAGTAACTCATCTAAATCTACCTCGTCCTTCGAACACAAGATGCACCGGGAAAATGTCTGAACCATCTGCACCAAAACAAAACAGAAGGCAGGGGGACGGTGAAAATGCACAGAAATGAGTGGCCTTGTTGACTTCTCTAAACTGAATGCCAGTTGGCAAGACAAATGTGAATGGTTGGGGTAATATCGGGTGCACATCCCACGGGCACCTAGACACGAGGGGCCAACTCCCATGGGAATGGCCCCCACCCCAACCCCAAAGAGACTCAGGAGAGACAAGGTTGTCTGAGGAGTTGTTAGAACTCCGCATTTCATACAAGGTATAATGCACATATATGTTAGCATGCATGCATACATATACACATGCATATATTCTGAAAATTATATAAATTTAGCACAAAAACTAAAACTATATAAATTTAGCACTTTAAAGTTCAACAAACTTCATAGCTACTTGGCCAAAGAATATCCTAGTTTCATTGCTTGTTTTTACTCTATGTTCCTCAACCATCATATGTTTCCTTGGATAACGTTGTCTCTACAATTGAAATACACACTTGAGAGTTGTCTTTGAACAAAGAAACCATATCATATGATGAGACTTTTAATGATAACCAAAAATAGAAATACATAATTTTTACATAAAATATAAATATAAAAGTGTATAATAAATCTATATAATGTATAATTATAAATAATTATAATATAACAAATAATAAATACATAATTTATAACTATTTTATATAAAATATAATGGCTGATATAAACAATATAGTTTATATAAATTCATATTACTACTTCACTTGACTCTATGCTCTGGATTAAAGTTACATGGTGCAGTCTGTTTAGTAATACTAAGACTTAATTAAGACTTAACTAAGGGGCTGGAGAGATGGCTCAGAGGTTAAGAACACTGACTGCTCTTCCAGAGGTCCTGAGTTCAATTCCCAGCAACCACATGGTAGCTCACAACCATCTGTAATGAGTTCTGATGCCCTCTTCTGGTGCGTATGAAAACAGCTACAGTGTACTTATATATAATAAATAAATCTTTAAGAAAAAAAAGACTTAACTAAGACTTAATACTGTGTCACTTTATCTTCATGTTTGCATATAGAGAGAAAGAAAAAACTTGTGCTTGGAAAAAGAAAATCTTCAGTAGATTTATGAAAGCTTTGAAATCATATATAATAACACTTTATATTTTACATAGAGTGTGGTGTGTGTGTGTGTGTGTGTGTGTGTGTGTGTGTGTGTGTGTGTGTGTGTTGATATAGAGAAGAGGTACAAGTTTTTTCTTTGGCTTTTCAAAAGGTCTCTTTAGCCCAAGAAGGGCTGGAGAGTCACCCCAGTGGGAGTCTCACTCCTCTAAGGTGGGTCCAGGGGATCCCCCAGAAGTAAACCGTGGCTCCGAGAGCATGGAGAGGACACATAAGGTATTAGAGAAACCACCTCTCTGCCAGACTGTGTGAGGAAAACCAGGAGGAGCAGAGTGTAATCCGCAGCAGACAGTGGCAAGAAGACAGGTGACAGGGACATGCCGGCTGGAGCACACAAGTTGCAATCAGGAGAAATTCTAGGAATCTTCCCACCACCAAACTACTAATGAAAACACATGGAATGTATCAAAACTGTTGGAAAAGTAAATTTCCAATCCCCAGATGGATGGATGGATGGATAGATAGATAGATAGATAGATAGATAGATAGACAAACAAACAAATAAATAAATAAATAGGTGATTAGGTGATGTGATGGACATATTAATTAGTTTTAATTAAGTATTTCCATAGTGAATGCATACATCAGAACAGCACATGAATCCATAGATGTATGAGATCCTCCCTCTTCCCGAGGGGTCTCGAGCAGCTGGGCATCTCCTCCCTCCTTGCACCCGTGCAGCTGCTGCTTCTCCCATTGCATGTGCTGTCTCCCTTGCTTGTTACGGAAGCCGTCACAGCGCCTCCTCTCTGGAACAGGAGAATGTGGTTTTCCTGTCTGCTCACCTTCACTGTCTTTGTTGACGGTTGGTAGTCATTCATAAAATGGTAAGAAAAGACACAGCAGCTGTCTCTACAGGGAGAGCCTGTTCCCTACTCCTCTTCACCTCCCACTCTGCTCTTCGGGGACCGTAGAGCAAAAGCAGAGTCTGGGTGGACGGCTGGCCGTGCTCTTGCCTGGCTTCTCAGAACGGGAAACCTGACCCGGTTGCATTTCGGACTGAAAACACAGGTCGCGGGCAGAGGTTAACGACCTACCAGTGTGCGGGTGCCGAAGCCGTCACACAGTGGCGGCATCTCTCTGTTTAAGCAGATCCTCGCCATCATCCTCATCAGCAGCTGTAACTTCCTCCTGTTTTCAGGAGGCAGAAGGAGACAGCAAATCTGAAACGCCTCGGTTGCCATTTGCTCCTTCGGCAGCAAACCTGATTCAAAAGAGAAGTTTCACCGTTCAGTACACAGCCTGCCCGCCTGGGCCTCCTTCCCCACGTTGTTACTGTTAGTTATGAAAAAGGTTTTCACCTGTTCAGTTACACCCGGCAGGGTGTACAACACACGTGCTCTGGGACTTACGAGTCAGCGTAGAAAATACAAACCTTAAGCTGGGATGAGATGTGGGACAAACACAGCCCTTTCCCCTCTCGCCCACAACCACGCAGACAGAAGGAACCAGTTAGCCCATAGCATTCTCTCCCGGGAAACCAGGATCAAAAATGTAGTATAGAAAGTGCATCATGTTAATAGGACAACCAAGATGGATCCCGATAGCTGCAGAAATGCATTTAGTAAATTCAACATCCTGTCACGATAAAGCATCCTCAACAGATTAGGAAGAGAAGGACCATAGTGAGGGGCTGGGGAGATAGGTCAGCAAGTGGGAGCGCTGGCTGCTCTTCCAGAGGACCCGGACCCAGTGCCTACACAGCGGCTCACAACTGTTTGCAGCTCGAGTTGCAGAGGATCAGACACCCTCACAGAGACATACATACATACAGGAAAAACATCAGTGCACATAAAACAAAAATAAATAAATCATTTCAAAAAATCATCTCCAAAACCAAACAAAAACTTGAAAGAACCATGACTACACCCAATGGCCAGAATTTGATCCCTGGGATCCTTGTAAAAGGCGGATGCTGTTGCTTATTTATCTGTAAGCACTCCTATAGCAAGATGGAGGAGAGAGAAGGGATTGCCCAGAAGCACAGGCTGGCTTCTGAGAGTGAAGTGCAGACAAACAATCCGCTCAAAATTGAGGTGGAAGGGAAAAACCAATACCCAGAAGGTTCCCCTCTGTGCCAGACGTGTGTCCCAATACGAGTACACACATGCTCTTATACACACACACACATGCTCTTATACAAACACACAGAGGAAGGGAGGAGGGCTAAGAACATGATCTGTTTGAGAGAGAGACACACAGAGACACGGAGAGACACAAACAGGAAGACAGAGAGACAGAGAAAGATGATTTGCATTATATTATACTGATGAAAGAAGTCAAAGGGTTGGTTTTTTTTTTTTTCTGTATTGAGAAACATGCTCCCGTTCCCCACTTTTTATTCCACACAGCTGTGTTTAACAGCACACAGCTGCAGACATTACACGACCTGACTTTAAAAACACTATGAATGCTGGAGAGATGGCTCAGTGGTTAAGAACACTTATTGCTCTTCTAGAAGAAAAATGTTCAAATCCTAGCACTTGTGTTAGGAACCTCACAAGTGCTGGTAACTCCAGCTTCAAGGGATTCAATGCCCCATTCTGGTCCTGCTGACACCAGCAGACAGAGACACAGACACATAACAGCTCTACTATTCAGACAAAAGGAACAGAATAAACTGTAGAAGTGAACCTATGTCCTTCCACCAGCTGATTTCCAGCACAGGTGCTAAGGACACGCACAGAACAGCCATCCCAACAGTGCAGAAAGCCATCCACATACACAAGGGTGAAAAGAGATCCTGATTCCTTACCAGTCTCACAAAACACAGCCCAAAATGGATTAAAAACTTCAGTGTTAATACAACAAAAGACAGGCTCGCCTCAAAGCCACAGCATCCCAATTCTGGAATTGAAGGCCTGACATGACATAACCAGAACAGAAAGACAAGTGCCTCGTGACCTCAATCGCATATGGAATCTAAATGAAGTGATCTCACAGAACTGAGAGTGGATGATCGATGGTTACGACAGGCCAGGTGAAGTGGCAGTGTTGACTAATGTGTGTTAAGAAGCAGTCGGGTACAACTAGAAGGCTCTGGGACACGTGACATTGCATAGTCAAGTGACGACAGAAAACAATAACGGCAAAAAAGCTGTACAAAAATATTTTGATGTTTTTCTCATTAAAAAAAAAAAAGAAGAAGAAAACCAGCTCTAGGCTAGCAAGATGGCACAGCAGGTGAGGACACTTGCCACCAAGCCCTATGACCTGAGTTTAAATGTGGGACCCACAGAGTAGAAAGTGAAAACTGACTCCCACCAGTTATCTTCTGGCTCCCACAGTACACGTCATGTTGTGCACATCCTCAGATACACATATGATACCATGCACATACAGAAATGTGATTTAAAAGTTTAAACGTCTGTACTTCATTACCAAGGCACTGCACAATCTGCACCTCATACTTAAGCACCAGCACTTCACGGAGCTTAAATCCCTGGGCGCTTAGTGACTAATGATAGGTATCTTCTTATGCGTGCTTATAAGGAGATCATCTTTTATAAAATGTCTATTAAGAGTCCATGCCTGCTTTTACTGTACTGTCTTACTGAAGAGTTTCAAATACATTGCAATGTGTTAATTATTTTACCTGTTACCGTGGCATAATACTAGAGAAAGGGCGATGTAAGGAAGAACTGTTGGCCCCCAGTTTAAGGGTGTCATCAAGAAGAGGAGGGGGTCACACAGTACGGTCACAGGGAAGCACAGAGTGATGAATCCTTACACTCAATCCACTCTCTGTGTCCATACGGACTCCACTCTAGTCCCGTCTATGTGCATGGGCTTTGCCCACATGTATGTCTGAACACCACATGTCTGCCTGGTGCCAATGGAGGCCAGAAGAGGGCACCAGATCAGCCACCATGCGGGTACTGGAACCAAACCAGGGTCCTCTGGAAGAGCAGCCAGAATTCTTAACCACTGAGCCATCTCGCCAGTCCCTCTAACAGTGACTCTAAATCCCATCATTCACACTCAAAATTAACTGTAACATCTGGCTTCAAGTATTTTCTCAGATATATAAGCAGTGCATGTCATTCTCTCTCTCTCTCTCTCTCTCTCTCTCTCTCTCTCTCTCTCTCTCTCAGCATTTTAATGGTGTGTTCCTTTTTTAATGTAATTTTTATTGTCTGGAATATTCGTCTTGTTTTGTTTACTTTTCAATCCACACTATAAATCCACACTAAAGAAATGTCTTTGTCTTCAAGAAGAAAAAAACTAAACATCAACGCTTTTGTGGGCCATTTGCTTATCTGACCTTGGTTTAGAGGGAGACTGAATGACGTGGACATAACCATGGTGGTTCTAGGGGGAAGCAGCATTAGTCACAAATGACAGCCTTCCGGTGGCCTTTGTGAGAGAGGAAACTGTTAGAGAGTTCTAAAGTCACTCACAGGTCAGAAGGGGAAGAGTGTCAGCTAACCACCTCTGCAGACACTGACGAAAAGCACAGGCGTGGGAGATCGCTGGGAACAGATAAAAACAAGGTCCGATTGCCTCAGTTTCAAATCACACCAGTCTAACAGCACCCAGAGGCCACACACACCTCAGGGCTTTTCCTTCCATTGGGAGGTGTGGACAGAAGGTTACTCAGTCCTTTTCTAACACAGAGGCCGAGCACCCAGGCCAGATGTGGGAAGGGAAGAGGTGGAAGGGCACCCTCGGAAGCCCTGCAGACACCACGCCCCTTCCTGGCTCCAGTTTTTCTTCATGTTTAGAGACTGAGCACGCAGACAACATCGACATACGCTTTTATAAGCTGAATGCTTCCCGGCCTGCTAGGCCCACTGGACGGTCAGCCTGGACTTCCCTATGCTTCAGCTCCTTTCTCTCTTTCTACAACTCTGACTGAGCGCGAGGGCCCTGATGGTGTGAATCTCAACATCAAACACACTCCTCACGTTGAGAGGAGATGCTACCGTGGGTGCTTCCCTTGAGCTGGCCCGCCCTGGCTCATGCTGCGTGCGTCTCCAGTTTGGTTACTGGGATGAGGCAGGTACTCATGTCGGCCCCACATCTCCCCTGCCATTACTGTTGCTGTTCATGGGGCGTTCTACCCAGGAGCGGCTCATGCCCACAGGTCACAGCTTTCCTCAAAGTGGTTGCTGCCCTGCTGCAGGGGCATGATTGGTTTAACAAAATTACACAACATTGCTGGTGAATGAACATTTACTTAGGGCCACAGCAACATTATCTACCATTCTCAGAGAAAAAACACAAGTCTAATCTCCCTGACCCCTTTTTCTACATTTTCTGATAGAATATTCCAAGCAGGAGACATTTCTAGTCTTAATGAAGTCAATTAGGTTGCATTTGTATTCACTGTTTAAGTTTTCTGTATGTATAGCTTTGCCTACTGGAGATTACAAGAATCCTCCCCTACGTTTTCCTCTGGCAGGTTTTAGTTTGGTTTGTTATGTTAGAGTCTTCGATCCACACTAATATAAAGTCCAAGCAAGCGCAAAGAGAACAGAAAAGCTCACTTTTCCCAGTTGTTCTAACGTCATTTCCTGGAAACACTACCCTTTCTCTTAGGTTCTCTTGAAAAGCCACTTGCTATTGGTCTATGAAACTGTATTTGGACTTGTTCAAAAAAGTAATGAGCTTTGAAGACTCTTGGGAGGGCCCCAGAGCCCCAGAAAGGCCACAGTCATGTCTGTTGAACAAGGGGGTAATGGTAGGGGGTTAAAGTTTCATTTTTATTGAAAACAGATAAAAAGAAGAAAAAAGATTACACTGACCCAAAGGATTTAAAATACTTATCAGTTGGCAAGAAACTTTTCTTAAAGAAAGACACAGCAAGAGAAACTATTTCTTTAGAGATTATTTTTTAAAGGAAAGGTAAGCAGGTTACCTCGGGAAATTATTCAAAAGTTCTCCATGCTCAAGACAATGTACTTTCCTGCATGAATCTCAAACACAGCACTTTAATAATCTCTTTTGCTTTTAGACTCAGAAAGTTCTTTACTCATGGATGGAGATTTCATGTAGCATTTAAAAATATTTTTATCTTTATCTTGCTGAAACAGTATGGGAAGATTCTTGGACTTCCTTTCCAAAAGTTTTGTCAATCGCCCTAGTGATCACTGATATAAATAACTTATACATTTGGTTACAGCCAAAGAAAAATCTGGGCACTTTCCTAAATTGCTACCTTTACAGAATACCTAACTCTACTTTATTTTACAATCATCACAGACACTTGTGGGTGAACAGACATCTGTGTCTTGGCCCATCTGCATCTGCAAAAGCTCCAGTCAGAAGACTTGAGCCCTGAAAGATGGCTACCACCACCCCCAACATGACGTACACAGAAACAAGAGCCCTCTGTCTGTGCAAGCACACTAACTAGCCCCTCTCCCAGGGAAGAGCTAAGGGACAAGAACTGAGGTGGCCTGGAGAGCATAAGGTAAAGATACTGTTCTACAGGTCACCTGGCCAACCAACCAACCAAAGCAGTGAACACTACCCAGCCACTGGGATAGTCTGCACTATACACACTATACACAACTCTCTAGCATGCACTTACACACACACACACACACACACGCGCACACACACACACACACACACACACACACACACACACACACACACACACACACGGATCTCAGTCTATTGACGGTCCAGTGCGCAATGACTCTAGTGAATGGCATTGCCATTTCCAAGACTCAAGTCAGGAGGAAACAGTAGATATCAAAGAGCTGCCACCTCAGGCTTCGGGTTCTCTGGCAAGGCAGGCAGCACAGCTGAACTGCTACAGTCACACACAGGAACACACGTGAAGCGGGGACAAGCGAACTCCATCAAAGCCTGAGAACAAGCTGGAGTCCATGTCCCCAACTGCAGCCCTTCTACTGGAAGTATCCATGTAGCATCAACTTTACCACCGGTACCTCAAGCCCCAGACCACCAGTTCCTCCCATTTGTCTTTTTAGAAGTCATAAATATAAATTTGTATATGTATCATTTTTATATATATCTTAAACATACACACACACACACACACACAGTTCAAACTAGATATACCTATAGGATGTTAATATAAGCAAGGTTAGTACAAACCAACCGTGGGCCAACATTTCTAAACACCCTGCTTGACTCCGTCTCGTTTGCTGACTTAACTTCATCTAGCCTCAATATGTAAAAAGCTAAATGCTACACGAGTCAGTGGACTTCGTGCTGGAATGTGTCATTAGGACACTTGAGCGTCAAACGCTCGTCTTGGAAAATAAAGATCAACTGTGGATAGCTGGCTTGGTTAGACTGCTGAACCAAACTGAGTAGCTTGTGATCATTGGTAAAGAATAAGATTCACATTGCCAAACATATCAAATAAGATTATTTTTTCCTTTCTGATTCCCTTCCCATAATTTTAAATATTGCTTGATTCCTGAAAGAGGGTCTTGATATGTAGCCCAGGCTGGCCTCAAAGAGATCTCCCTGCCTTGCCCCCTAATTGCTGGGATTATGGCACGGGCCATCACACCCGTGTCCTTTCTTTGAGATGCCCAATTTCATACATCAATACAGATCAACAGCTCTAGTCACAAGGTCTACCATATTCAATCAAGGAAAGGCATGAGCCTCAAGAAATAATATCAGCTAACGTGACAGTCACATGCATTGGAAAATGTTGGACAGTTTTCACCATCTACACAAAATAGACTGATTGCTTACTTCAAAAGATAGCATCCTACTTTAATCAAAACCATGAAGTTTAAGAGATGGATAAATCCTACTAAATTTAACCAATATATTTAGATATTTTCTTTTATCTACTGACTATATTAGATATTCTTTGTTAATCAGGTAAACAAATTATAATTCTCCAGTCTAGGTTTTTTCCTTCTACTACAGGAAGATACTTTAAAAAATGATTTCCAGGGTTGAGGATTTAGCTCAGTGGTAAAGAGCTCGCCTAGCAAGCGCAAGGCCCTGGGTTCCGTCCTCTGCACAAAAAAAAAAAAAAAAAAAAAAAAAAAAAAAATTCCAATACAGTTGCCATATATATATTTATATATATATTATATATTATATATAATATATTATATATATTATATGTTATATATTATATTATATATTATATATATTTATATTTATATATATTATATATATATTTACCAGCCACATTTAATAGTCTGTTCTGATAGCTAAAAGCAATAAATTTCTAAATGCCCGTCATTCTTTACCTCAAATCCTTTATATAACTCTGATAGCAACTGGGGTGTGAGGCCAGCTTTAACTCCTACCTCAGCTCAACTCAAAATGAATAATTGTGAAAGACAAATTATATATACATTAAAAAAAAACCCAACAGATTCAAATTGGAATTTGTGCTTTTAAAAAAAAATGCTCCAAGTCATTCTGTTTCCAAATCAAATAATGTTTCTACAGAACAGTATAGAGATTGAAAAGGAGACGCAACTGTAAGGGCTGACTTTCAGTGCAGTCTTTAGGAGTCTGGTCTAACAGTGCTGGTGGCACTGAGCATGGATAATGAGAAATGACTGGCTCAGTCCGTGGGCCCCTCCAGCATCACGAGAGACATCGTTAGTCACAGATGCACATGTGTAGAAGCCCCCAGTCAGACTCAGCTAGAAACAAAACACTAAGAAGACGCAACAGTCTCCAGGCCCCATAACAGAACTTGGTTGGTGGCACACACCTGTATTCTAGGACTTGTACAGGGGAAGAGGGGGCCAGGAGTTCAAGGTCAGCCTGAGCTCCGGTGAGTTCGAGGCCAGTGGGTGTTCATGAGACTGTATCTAAAAATCAAATCAAAACTATAATGGATCAACTAGGCTCAAATAAAATACCCAAGAGACCCAGTGTATTTAAAATCCCATAATAAACTAGGTCCTCTATTTATACCAAGCGGTGTCATGTCTAAAAACAATCACTCCTAAGACAAGGTGGCTCAGTGGTAAAAACACTGGCTGTGGAAGCTATGCAAATTTGAAAAGAGAAAACCAACCGTACAGAGTTGTCCTCTAATCTCCACATGTGCACCCATGTGTATCATACACAACACATACACACATACACACACACACACACACACACACAAACACACACTAATAAATAAAAATGCTAGAAGTAGTTACTATTGCATATATGATTTACAGTTATTGTCGGAGAACCTACAGAAGCATGAACCTAAAGTATACTAGTACACTGCTATGAGCTCAGGTAACACTCTCATACACCTGACATTTTACTTGAATGATATGGCAGCAGCCACACCTTGCAAAAAAAAAAAAGAAAAAGAAAAAAAAGTATATATATATATGAAAAAAGAAAGGGATGTAAAGAAAAATGAAAGAAGTACAATGGGGGAGGGGAGGCGGGATGCTAGCAGTGGGTGCTGGAGAACAAGGGCACGCTAAGAAAGCCCTCTCAAGTCTGCAGAACTGAGGATATCACACAGCATGCATTTTGACAAGAAAACAGTACTTACAGCTCACAGGGAAATCTGATTTCCAAAAGGAATGGAACAATAGCAATAATGGCCTTCCCCCCGTCTACCATGTTCCTTCATGGCATAAACTCTAAGGTGTAAATCTATATGAAGAATAAAAGCAAGTTTTACATGAACAATAACATTACTGTACTTACTTTGTATATTTCAAGTATCAAACGGTCCTATAAAAACTTGTGTCTTCTAATAAAAAGATTGGCAATGTACCTCCTACACTGTTCACAGTCATACCTAGAGTAATAGATTTAGTCATGAAAAGTCAATGTCGAATTCACATTCTTCTCTACCAACACTTAGAGAAAAGTGATGAACGACACCCTGCTTTTCCTTCAGACAACAACTTGCTGGTCTTTGCTCTGGCTTACAGGTTAGCTATTCTCTTTTGCTCTTTTTCTGAAGCATGACTTAGGCACTCTATCAGTTTTTATTTCAAAAATGCCTATGTGGCTAGCTTTTACTCTGCAGGAAGATACTACACAGGCAGCTGGGGGCAAAATGTCCCCAACAGCCTTACAGCAGCCCCCTGCACCTGTGTAACAGAAGCATGACTGCTGTGGAGAGAACCGACCATTTGCTGACTGGATCGGAGGCCCTGCTCCATGGAAAGGGACTAATGCCTGGTACTACGAACATGGCTTACAAGAAAGAAAGGAAAGGAGCCAGTGGAGAAGCTACCACTGCGGTTATGATAAATGGATATATTCGAGCCGCTATCTCATCAGCTACCTTCTGAATATCTGTGGTTACAGCCATAGGGTGGTGCTGCTCTCCCCGCTTTCAGTGATGACTGTCACTGCAGACACTTCTAACTCATCAGCACTGAGGATAAGTGACTCGTCAATCTTCCAGCATCAGTGGGGCATCCCATCACCCCCACGAGGCTCAGGGAACATCACAAAATGGGGAGAATTCTATATAATACAGAGGACAGGGGTTTTGCTACAAAATGCTGTCTCCCAGCATGGCATAGCTGTCACCCTCCTGAGCTCACAGCAGCTGTGATGGTGTATAACAGACTGGTGCTCAACACTGCATCATGGGTAATGATCTATATAGGCAGTTAAAGATGGCTGCGGGAGGTGAGGAGTTGCCACTCCACCTGAGAAACTGTCCCCAGTTGATGGCTGTTGTGGGGAAAGGAAGCATTTTCTTCAGTGGTATAACCACTAAAAGGTGCAATGGTCCTATAAATAGCGCTTATGACTGCTCGAATAAGGAAATCTAATGAAACTCTTGGGGTTACACACAGGAGAGAGAGAGAAAGAGAGAGAGAGAGAGAGAAGCAGAAGGTATGTTTGTGAAGAGGAATCAGTAGGAATGGAATGGCATAAGAAATAATAATATATTACTTATATATATGGAAATATCTTCATTATTAAATATAATTACTGCATGCTAAAAGCCTATGGAAAATCTGGAGGAAATGGACAATTTCCTAGACAGATACCAGGTAGAAGTTAAATCAGGAACAAATAAATCATCTAAACAACCCCATAACTCTAAAGAAATAGAAGTAGTCATTAAAAGTCTCCCAACCAAAAAGAATCCAGATCCAGATGGGTTCAGTGCAGAATTCTATCAGACCTTCATAGAAGACCTCATACCAATACTGTCCAAACTATTCCACAAAATTCAAACAGACAGAGCACTACCAAATTCCTTCTTTAATCCACAATTATTCTTATACCAAAACCACACAAAGACCCAACAAAGAAAGAGAACTTCAGACCAATTTCCCTTATGAATGTTGACGCAAAAATACTCAATAAAATTCTTGCAAACCGAATCCATCCAAGAACACACCAAAACGATCATCCACCATGATCAAGTAGGCTTCATCCCAGGGATGCAGGAATGGTTTAATATACGAAAATCCATCAATGTAATCCACTATATAAACAAACTCAAAGGTAAGAACTACATGATCATTTCATTAGATGCTGAGAAAGCATTTGACAAAATTCAACACCCCTTCATGATAAAAGTCCTGGAAAGAACAGGAATTCAAGGCCTATATCTAAACATAGTAAAAGCAATATATAGCAAACCAGTAGCTAACATCAAACTAAATGGAGAGAAACTTGAAGCAATCCCACTAAAATCAGGACTAGACAAGGCTGCCCACTCTCTCCCTACTTATTCAATATAGTTCTCGAAGTTCTAGCCAGAGCAATGAGAAACCAAAAGAAGATCAAAGGGATACAAATTGGAAGGGAAAAAAATCAAAATATCACTATTTGCAGATGATATGATAGTGTACTTAAGCAACCCCAAAAGTTCCACCAGAGAACTACTTAACCTGATAAACAACTTCAGCAAAGTGTTGGGGTATAAAATTAATTCAGACAAATCAGTAGCCTTCCTCTACTCAAAGGACAAACAGGCTGAGAAAGAAATTAAGGAAATGACACCCTTCGCAACACTCCCAAATAACATAAAGTATCTTGGTGTGACTTTAACCAAGCAAGTGAAAGATCTGTATGACAAGAACTTGAAATCTCTGAAGAAAGAAATTGAGGAAGATCTCAGAACATGGAAAGATCTTCCATGCTCATAGATTGGCAGAATTAATATAGTAAAGATGGCCATTTTGCCGAAAGCAATCTGCAGATTCAATGCAATCCCCATCAAAATTCCTACTAAATTCTTTATAGAGATAGAAAGAGCAATTTGCAAATTCATTTGGAATAACAAAAAAATCAGGATAGCGAAAATTATACTCAACAATAAAAGGACTTCTGGGGGAATCACCATCCCTGACTTTAAGCAGTATTACAGAGCAATAGTGATAAAAACTGTATGGTATTGGTACAGACAGAGACAGGCAGATAGATCAGTGGAACAGAATTGAAGACCCAGAAATGAACCCACACACCTATAGTCACTTGATCTTTGACAAAGGAGTTAAAACCATCCAATGGAAGAAAGATAGCATTTTCAACAAATAGTGCTGGTTCAACTGGAGGTCAGCATGTAGAAGAATGCAAATCAATTTATTCTTATCACCATGTACAAAGCTTAAGTCCAAGTGGATCAAGGACCTCCATATCTAACCAGATACACTCAAACTAATAGAAGAAAAAGTGGGGAAGAGTCTCGAACACATGGGCACTGGGGAAATTTTCCTGAACAAAACACCAATGGCTTATGCTCTAAGATCAAGAATTGACAAATGGGACCTCATAAAACTGCAAAGCTTCTGTAAGGCAAAGGACACTGTCATTAGGACAAAACGGCAACCAACAGATTGGGAAAAGATCTTTACCAATCTTACATCTGATAGAGGGCTAATATCCAAAATATACAAAGAACTCAAGAAGTTAGCCTCCAGAGAGCCAAATAACCCAATTAAAAATGGGGTACAGGGCTAAATAAAACATTCTCAGCTGAGGATTAATGAATGGTCAAAAAGCACCTAAAGAAATGTTCAACATCCTTAGTCATCAGGGAAATGCAAATCAAAACAATCCTGAGATTCTATCTCACACCAGTCAGAATGGCTAAGATAAAAAAACTCAGGTGACAGCAGATGCTGGCAAGGATGTGGAGAAAGAGGAACACTCCTCCATTGTTGGTGGGACTGCAAACTGGTACAACCATTCTGTAAATCAGTCAGGAGGTTCCTCAGAAAATTGGACATTCCACTACCTGAGGACCCTGCTATACCTCTCCTGGGCATATATCCAAAAGATGCTCCAACATACAACAAAGACACGTGCTCCACTATGTTCATAGCAGCCTTATTTATAATAGCCAGAAGCTGGAAGGAACCCAGATGCCCTTCAACAAAGGAATGGATTCAAAAAATGTGGTACATCTACACAATGGAGTACTACTCAGCTATCAAAAACAATGACTTTATAAAATTCATAGGCAAATGGAATGAACTAGAAAATATCATCCTGAGTGAGGTTACTCAACCACAGAAAAACACACTTGGTATGCACTCACTGATAAGTGGATATTAGCCAAAAAGCTCAAATTACTCAAGATACAATCTACAGACCACAGAAAGCTCAAGAAGAAGGATGACCAAAATGCAGATGCTCCCACTCCTTCTTAAAAGGGGGAAAAATATTCATAGGAGGGGATATAGAGGCAAAGTTTAGAGCAGTGACTCAAGCAATGGCCATTCAGAGCCTGACACACAGGTGGTCCATATTTAAACAGCCATCAAAACTAGATAAGATTGATGAAGCTAGAAAATGTAGGCAGAAAGGGACCAGATGTAGATGTCTCCTGAGAGACACATCTAGAGCATGTCCAATAGAGAGGTCAATGCTAGCAGCAAACCACTGAACTGAGAATAGGACCCCCTTGGGGGGAATTAGAGGAAGGATTGAAAGAGTTGAAGGAGCTTGCAACCCCATAAGAACAACAATGCCAACCAGCCAGAGCTTCCAGGAACTAAACCACTACCGAAAGACTATACATGGACTGACCCAGGGCTCCAACTCCATATGTAGCAGAGAATAGCCTTGTTGGGGCACCAGTGGAAGGGGAAGCCCTTGGTCCTGCCAAGGTTGGACCCCCCATGCAGGGGAATATGGGGGAGGGCAATAAGGGGGATGTATAGGGGGAATACCCGTATGGAGGAGGCGGAGGGGAGTGAATGGGGGCTTATGGACAGGAAACCAGGAAGGGGAATAACCTTTGAAATGTAAGTAAAGAAATATATAATAAAAAAATTTTAAGAAAATGAAATCTCGAAAAAGTAAAAATAAAATAAAAAGAGAATAACATATTAAAGCAAAATTTCAAATGGGAATTTTTTTAAAGAAAAGAAAATGTTTTGAGCTTTTTCTACTGGAACTACCAAGACAGTGACTGTAGAAGCTTCACTATGGGTCTGTTGAGAGCCTGGCTGTGCACTCACCTAATACACTGACGAAAGCATCGAAAAGGTGAAATGTGAGCAGTGGCTCCTTCAGGTGGCCATAGTAATCTGCGATAGTTTTAAAGACATCCTTTTCAAATCCCAAGTACATAGGCTGCTTCCAATCTGTACAGTTGGGCCCTTTTAAAAGAGAGAGAGAGACACACACGTCTGAGTTGTTTTCAGTGTCAGGCTGTTACAAACAAGCTGCTGTAAACAGAGTTGAGCCAGTGTCCTTGACGGCAGGCGGAGCGTCTTTTGTATATACGCCCAGGAGTGGTGTCGTTGGGATTTGAGATAGAACCATTTCCAAGTTTCTGAGAAACTGCCAGATTGATTTTCAAAGTGGCGGTTCATGTGTGTAATTCCCACCAACGATGGAGTGTTCACCTTGCTGTACGTCCTTGCCAGCATGTGCTGTCACTTGCGTTTTAGATCTTAGCCATTCTGACCGGTCTAAGACGGAATCTGAGTCATTTTGATTTGCCTCTCCCTGATGACTAGAGACACTGAACATTTCTTGAAGTGCTTCTCAGCCATTAGAGATTCCTCTGCTGAGAATTCTGTTTAGCTCTGTACCTCATGTTTTAATTGGTTTATTTTGGAGGCTCACAGAGACTGAACCACCAGCCAAAGAGCATGCATGGGCCGGACCTAGGCCCTGTACACATGTGTAATAAATGTGAAACTTCCTCTTCATGTGGGTCCCCAACAACTGGAGCTATGTCTGACTTGGACTCTGTTTCAGCCTTTGGAGCCCTTTCCCCTAGCTGGGCTGCCTTGTCTGGCCTCAGTGTGAGAGAATGCACTTAGTTCTGATGAGACTTAATGTGCCAAGGCAGGTTGGTACCCAGGGAATGGCTAGAAAGAAGGGGGACGGGAGGGTAGGACTGGGAGGAGAGCAGGGATGGGGTTGTGATTGGGATGTAAAGTGATAACGAATTATGAAAAAAGAGAATGATTAATGTGACAACTGCATGTAAGTTCTGTAGTGTGTGTACACAGATATTCAAGATACTCAGGCAAGTTCTCACATGGAAGTGACATATGACCTTGCTCCCACAAATATGATTTATGTTTACTTGAATATAGTATAAAAATGAAGAGCACTAACATATATCCATTTTAAAGGAAAAGCATGCTTTTCTCTTTTTATATAAATCCAACCTTATTCATGTAAATAATTTGCTTTGAAATAGTCAACATTTCCTAGTCTTAATAAAAATCAATGAAATACCAATTTGTTAATGTGTAACAGATGAATTACGAAGAAATTTTTATAGCTTCTTGAGTTCTTAGCTATTAAACTATAATATCCTGCAATCATACAGTTGAGTGAAATGTTTCTCCTAACAAACTATTCCAGACAAATGAAAATTTAAATGCTTTTCAAAAAAAAAAATAACAGGGAAGAGTTTACATTCTATCTTGTAAATTCATTATACATCGCACCCAGATACTGCCCAGCTATCAAAAGAAAACTGATCACTGCAAAGCTGGTGCGAACTCAGAAACTCTGAAGTGGTCTGGCCCTGGCCACGCACGTCCCATGCCAACAGCAGGGCAGAGGAAAGCTCCACGAGAACCTGGGTCCCAGGAAACAAAGGTGATCCATGCGATTTGGCGGCAAATACCCCAGGCACACGATACAATGAGCACACATTGATGACGACATGGTGACCGGCAAACTGGAAGTGCCGGAACCTTCAGGAAGACAGCTCGCCCCAAGAGGGCCACGGAAGAAAAGGAATCCAATCATGGCGACCAGCTCCAGCCCAGCAGAGGACTAAGCCATCAGACCCAAATAGCTAGCGATACCCAGGAGGATGAACCAAGCGGCTAAGATGAATTCAAGGAAATTCTCCCCACAGGATTGCTGGAGCTGAGAGACTCTAGATGTAACACAGAGGAAACCATTCTGGACCATGACATTCGATCCCCAGGATGCCATAAAATGGCTCTTTACGGTGTCCCTAAAAACTCCCTTACTGAGGGCTGGAAACGTGGCTCAGAGGTTAAAAGTGAATACGGCTCCTACTGAGGACCTGAGGTCGGGTCCCAGAACCCACACCAGATGATCACAGCCACTTACAACTGAAGTCTAGTGGATAGGATGCCCTCTCCTGACCTCCACTCACAGAGACATGTGTTCATATACGTAATTAAAAATAAAATCTTTACACAAAAACAAAATCTTTTAGACTTCATATTCTGTTCTTCTCTTAAAGATTAATGATTGGTTAAAATAATAAAATTCCTTTATATGTCCTAGCACATAAACCTAGCAGCAACTGTATAAACTGTCTGCTTCTTTACTCCTCACATAGCAAGGTTAATCAAATATCAGTTGGATGTGTCCCAGCGAGCAAGACACACTGCAGAATTAGTGCTTACCAGAGTCAGTGGTTCACTCTAAACAATTATGTGCCTTAAGAATGTGTTATTATCTTTGATGAAAACATTTTTAAAAATCCCTAAAAGAAAACAGAACATGGACCTTGTCTTTCTTAGTCACCTTGAGCGGTGAGCGTTTCTTTTCTGGGTCTAGAGTTTTCTAAATGTCGCTCCTGACAGATTCTGGAATGAGATGCTCTGGCTGCTCTCCTGTTTCTGAGGCACACGCAAAGAAGCAGAGGGAATCAGTTAATTCAGCTTTGCACTACTTAGCATCCATCTTCGCTCTGCAAACATCCATGAAAGGTTTGACCCACGCCAGAACACCAGGCCCGTGTGTGCACAGTCTACGGTGACTCAGGAAGTGCTTAGAAGAGAAGGAGGAGTAGCAGGCTTGCAGAACAGAAGGCAAGAAGCCCTCAGCAAGTCCTGTCCCATCTTAGAGGACAGGAATCTGCACTTACTAAGATAAGGACAAAGAACATGTCATGACTTTGACAGATTCAAAGTAAATTTTGATAATCATAATTTGGGGAAGCTTAGAAGCTTTAAGTAACTATCCAACAGGCTGAGCTTGTCCTTCAGCTCCTTTTATATTTGCTATATAAGCAAGCCTCTGTGATATGCTGATCTGTAAAGGTTACTCTTAACATATGTGAGGTATGTTCCTCCTCCAGCACTCTGTTTCCTACCCATGGCAATTGTGAAATCACACCTACCCCTACCCAATGTCGCTGTGCCAACCTTGCCGCAGGTGTTTGTGGCTTTGTGTGGCAGATGGAGAACTGAGTTCACGGCTCCCTGTATCCTACCATCCCGGAAAGGCAAACATGACAACCACACCTTAGGGCGTTTCCCCCATATCACAGCTTCATTCCACACTGGTAAGGTCCAAAGCCTTGGTTCTCCAGGAGCTCAGAGTGAGGGTTAGAGCTTCGTGATTGTACCTTCATTCTTGCCAACTCTGGTCAAGGAGGTGACTTATATTTATTTTATTTAAGAAACTTGGGCAAAAAGAATAAAAAAAGCACCTCAGGGCCAGCAAGATGGCAGGCACAGTGGATAAAGGCACTCACAGCCATATCTGACACCAAGGTTCAGGCCCAGAACCATAAGGTGGAAGGAGAGACTAACTCGGACAAGTATCCTCTCGCATACTTGCTGTGGCAAGGGAATGCTAGATACACGCGCGCGCGCACACACACACACACACACACAAACTACAAGTAATTTTTAAAATTCAAGTAAAGTACTTCTTCACAAGTTAAAGACACATTACATTTGGACACATATAGGCATTAAAGTGCCTAAAATATCAACCCAAAATCAATGAAAACTTTAAGAGTTAAACCTGAAGTACTAAGTGTTATATTGCTATACATATTTATAATAGGAGTCTACAAGTAACTCCACACAGGGTCAGGGAGAAAACAAGGCTCAGTGGTTAGTTTCACTCTATAATCAAACAAAAGTGACTCCACTTTAATCAATAATTCAGTTTACTAATTCAATTATTTATACACCTGCTTCTCTCTGCTTAGGCTGATCCTACACAAAAATAAGCAAGTGATTATTTCCTGAAGTCGCTGTGAGATTAAAGAGCTTCTCTAAAACCAAATATTGCTCTCATCAATCAACTAAAATAATGAGAATTCTCATTAAAATCACATGTTTGGGGCAGATCAGACAGTTCCCTGGGTAAAGGCACTGGCCATGCAAACACAATGATCCGAGTGAAGATCCCCAGAATCCACAGTAGAAAGAGCTGACTCCCTAAAGTCATCCTCTGACCTCTACAGATGTATCACAGAATGTGCACATCTGTATGCACAGGACCAATCACACACACACACACACACACACACACACACACACACACACACACACACACATATATGCAGCACAGTATTTGGGTTAAGCTTCCTGAAAATCTCAAGGAAAACATGAGTGATTACCTCACTGTTCCTTCACAGTGCCCATGATAGCCAATGAAATGCAAGTCTCCTGTATGCTGAAGAGATTTCTGTGCCTAGAAACACCTCCTCACACTCACCCTCGTCCAGGTCCATGGATCTTACATGCAGGTCTCTGAAACAGTCTTTCTTGTTCCTCTGCATGCAGACTTCTCTCCTAAGAGAAAACACTCTACCCCTCTTAAAACTCTGCCCTCTGAAAGCAGGGACTGAAGCTGCCCAGCAAACTGGGGATGTAAACATGGTAGACACTTATGCTCTCACTCATTTCTTTCTCCCCTGTGATGAGCTCCTAGGATGGCACGGACTTTGTCTACAGTCAGTTATATCCATGAGACCATGGGAGAACTATAATATAACAACCCTTTCTCTAGGTCATGAATCTACAGTAAAGCACAGTGGTGTCTCTCCAAACAGTTTCCTGCCATCCGCACAGGTGTCAAATCAATGCCCAGGACATTGAGCAGCAATATTTTCTAATTGAAGGCACCAATTCCTGTTAATTCTATAAAACTGGCAGATAATTAGCACTTACAATTTGCCAAACACTTCATAGCTGACAGGACCCAATGAGGAAGTTCTTCTGTAGGAAAAGAAAAGAAAATATAAAAGATATTTTATTCATCTCTTTATAACTCAATCTCTCCCTCCCCCCCCCACCTCTCTCTCTCTCTCTCTCTCAGAGCAAGAGAGAATTATAAAAATACGTATCGTTTGCCCAGGTAATATGAGACATTCCACCAATTTGTGTACCGGAACATTTAAATGACAGAGTTCGTTCTTCAGCAGCAATGTTATAAGATGTACTTAAATAAATCGGGCATAACATTTTCTCTAAGGATGAGATACACTTTATAAACTGCAGTAAGAAGTAAGAGTTGGACGGTTTGTCCAGAGAAACACATGGCATGCACAAGGCCCTGGGTTCAAGCCTCAGCACTAAAAACATAGAAAGAAGTTTATCCTGCAGGTCCATGATAGTTATCATTATACCTATTACCATTTTCCAAATGTTCTAGGTAACTAAAATTCCACTGACGTATTCATCATAGGCTGCTAGTAGGTCAGCCTTACAGCAATGTCAACATTACGCAGATAAGCCCAGCCTAGGGGCTAAAGATGGACTAGAGGTCGCAGCACATGATGCTCTCCCATAGGACCATAATTAGTCCCCAGCTCGGGGAGCTTATAATCACGTGCAACTCCCGCTCTAGGGGATGACGCCCTCTTCTGGCCTCTGTAGGCATAGCACTCACATGCACAAACCTACACAGAGACATATACATAGGTAAAAAAACAAAACCAAGCACCTCCCAGCCAAATCACTGGTCACAGGCCCCTCCCCCGGCACTGCGGCAGAGATGAGCTTGTGTGTGACTGTGGGGTGGGAAGAGCTTGTTGTGTTGAGTTTCACCTAGTGAACAAGCCCAAGGATTATAAGAGCTTTCCTTCTTCCAGAAAAACTTAGCAAAACGAAAGTGCCAGCTGAGGGTAATGGCCCTCCTACACTAGAGGATCTAGACAGGTTTGCAATAACTTCCGCTCCTCTGTGCAAGGAAACCTAACGTTACAGCTTAACCCAGCAGGCCATGAAGTTTCCAGACTGATCTCTGGTCTACCACTGCCGTCCATTCCTGAGGGAGGTGCTAGGACAGGTGAGGGGCTCTCATCTGCCAAAGCAAACTCCACTCCTGTCCAGAGACAACACTTCCTGACGCTTCTCCCCTCACACACAGTGATCCCTTCCTGTGTACACCACTGGCTCAGAGCCTCAGCCTGAGCTTAGCTCATTGTGTCCCCCAAGTCCTGTACCAAGTGGTCCAAGGTCACTTGGTTCTGGTCGTTTCTCAGCATGAAAATTTTAAAGTAAAAGATCAACTCAAAGAGCCAGTCTAGTTCCAACCTAACCCTTATCTATAAGAAAGGGTATTTTTAAATTGGTCTTGGGTCAGGTCTGATGACATCTGCCTGTCAACTGAGGGAAGAGGATCTCAAGTTCAAGGCCAGCCTAGACTACATAGTAAAACCTCGCCACAAACAAACAATCAGTCTGACAATTATAGCCCTCTAGGCACATATAGGTAACATAACATAACTTGTCTTGTTGCAAATTTAAAACAAAATGAAGGTGTGTTTGTTTGTTTTTGACAGATTTATAAACTATCTTGAAGGATAACTGATTTAAAAAAAACAACTTTCAACTTTTAAAGTTACGTCATTTAAATAAATAAATAAATAAATAAATAAATAAATAATAAGGACTCTTCCAGACAATCTAACTCACGGACACCACTCTGAAGAGGCAAGCCAGAAGTCCAGGTGTGGGGCTGAGAAGGTAGTTCTGCTGATAGAGTGCCCACCTAGTGTGCACCAGGCCCTGCGTCCACTGGTCAGCACCATATAAATCACCACCACATGGTAGTGCATGCCTGCGCCTGCAGCATTCAGACGGCAGAGGTGGGAAGTGGCCCTCAGCTGTCCAGCTTGGGCTACGTAACACCCTAACTCAAAACCAGGAAAAAGGAAACCTAAATGCAAGGAGACTTAAAACTGACCTGAGCACTTCTTAGGACTAAGCATTCTCGTGTGTCTGGAGCTTCTCCAGGGACAATAAATATGCAACCACTAAATACCTAGGCAGCTCACACGGAACTAGAGTTCTCAACCTGTGGGTCTTGACCTTTACAGGGTCAAACCACCCTTTCACAGGGGTTACATATCAGATATCCTGCATCAGATATTTACATCATAATTCACAACAGTAGCAATATTATAGTTATGAAATACCAATGAAAAATTGCATGTTTGGAGAGCAGCACATGAGGAATTAAATTAAAGGGTCGCAGCATGAGGAAGGTTGAAATATACTAGATTACCCTCTCCGAGTGCACTGCGCTGAATTCTAACCCTGGACACACATCTTTCTATGCCATCTTAATAAACCAAACGTTGGATAAAAAGCACTAGCACAAAATAGAACCTGTATAGCAAGGTGGTGCACTCAGGTAGGGCTTAACAAGGACAGAACGGGAACTGAAAGACTCGTGCAGCCAGGGTGTGGGTCAGTCAAAGACCAGTGGTCAGCGGGTACTTACTCGACTTGTCGTCCAAGATGACCACTCCCTGCTTGCTGACACTATACACATTATGGATGATGAACTTGGAGTTGACAAGCTTGGTGTTTAAAACTTCCTCCAAGGAATCAAGGCCAAGAATTCTCTGTAAACTAAAAAGGTAGTTTATTCTTAAAATAATTTTCAAAATACTTTAATCATTTTTACAGTACAATAACTGAGCGATACAAAAGGGTGTGTGTGTGTGTGTGTGTGTGTGTGTGCGTGTGTGTGTGCACGTGTGCGCGCGCATGTGTGTGTGTGCGCGTGTGTGTGCGTGCGTGCACGTGTGTGCGTGTGTGTGTATGCACGCACGCGCACTATAGCATATGCACATGCAAGCCAGCATGTGTGCCCATTACACTCATGAGGAAGTCAGAAGGGTGTCACCTTCTCTGGAGCTCTCCCCCCCGTTTTATGAGACCTCGAAGCTCACCTCAATGAGGCGAGCTGACGCAAGCTCCTGGAATCTGTCTGTCTCTATCCTGAGGTGCTACCTGCAGTTACAGACAAGGGCACGTGTGTACCAGTCTTTACACGGGCACTGGGGATTTGAACTGAGGTCCTCCTGCTTTTACAGCAAGCACTCTTAGCCACTGCACATCCCTTCAGCACCTCACAAGAGCAGTCTTTAAAATGCTTCATATATGGCACCCAAACTTTCTAGACAATGGGGTAGAAATGGAATGTGCTTAAAATAACCTAAAATATCATTTTCCAATAGCATACTTCTTAAATTAATAACAACCTGAATTGCAAAAAGCAATTTTTTTTAAGTAAAATGACTTAAGGCTAAAATTTCCACTATATGTTTATTAAACTTAAGATGTCAGTGCTACTAAAAGCTTCAAGAATTTAGGTTGGGGATGGCAGTGCATACTCATACAATCCCAGCGCTCAAAAGGTTGAGCAACATGACAGAAAAGTCGAGGTCAACTTGGCTACCCATCAAGAGCATGTGTAGAGCATGCTTGTAAGGGAGGAAATAACAGTTAGAAAAGAATTTAAACTCCTGCTTTAACTATTACATAACCAACAGTAGAAATGTCTTGAAATCCAGTTAAATTATATTTGTGAAACAGCACAAGGACAGATTATGCAAAGTTGAGATTTTTTAAACATAATTTCAGAACACTAAATATGCAGAGAGTAGGAGAGAGATAAAATAGAGAGAAGATCCCTAGAATTCTCAGATGTCAAATGTGCATACTGTGACAACGTCGTAGACTTCCAGATCTCTTCCACATTGGCCTCGGTCAGCTGTCTGCGGTGGATGAGACGGCAGGCGGGCACCTCTCCAATAGCAATACTGTGGCGCTTGAACCACATCTCAGAGTTCTAATTTGGCAGCAGGGAGGTGGGGTGGGGGAGAAAAGATAAAGGGGGTTGGGATAGTGAGAAAGAGAACACATATGTCAATATAAAATGCTATGGTTTATGAGAATGTTTTGATTTGAAACTTGACTGGTAGTAATGGTTGGAATGATACACTAACTTTCTTTGCATGACCCTCAGGCCTAGGTTTATCAGGATAAATGGTGGAAAAGCTGATGCTGAAGCACTAAAGCGCTGTTATTTCCAACTAACCAGTGGAACCAATGTTTATAAAATCAAAATTAAGTGCAGAAATGTTTGTCTTAATGCACATTGGTCTCGACTGAGTAATCCTTCAAACTAAGAGTAATATACCTTCAAGGATTCTGATTTATGAGCGCTATCCGACACATACAACATTAGGAAGCAACCCGATCCTAGGCAACTGCTAGGGACAGAAAAGGAAGCGCCCTACAAAGACAGCTAAGGATGGTTAGGACATAGGAGTGAAGCCTTCTGGGAAGGAGACAGTTTAGAAAGCTTAAGACAGTCTGCTCCAGTCAGAGTCTCTCCACATCCTCTTTCTGGTAGCTCAGGGCCCACAGTTAGGCTATCAAACACAAGTCAAACACTTCTGTTATCACAGAGAAAAAAAATTTTACCTGTAAAAGGCAAAACATGTTAGAAGACATTTACAACAACTTTCTAGAATACATTCTTGCAAATATAACACTACAGAAAAATCTTAATTTGAAGGGAAGAAAGCCAGGAAAGTTGTATTATTTGTTTCTTGGTTTTGCTTTTTTAAAGGTGGGTGTGTGTGTGTGTGTGTGTGTGTGTGTGTGTGTGTGTGTGTGTGTTGTGTGTGTGTGTGTGTGTGTGTGTGTGTGTGTGTGTGTGTGTGTGTGTGTGTGTGCGTGTGTGTTCAGGTGCTCACAGGAGTCAGCGGCACTGGATTTCCAATGGTTGCTAGCCTGATAACATGGTTGCTAGCCTGGTACAATGGCTGCTGGGAACCAAAGTTGGTCCTCTGCAAGAGCAGAAAGTGCTCTTAATTGCTGAGCCCTCTCTCCTGTCCGTTTTTGTTTTCAAATGACCAAATTACAAATGAAATTCAAAGATGGGTGTGTAAATTTTTAAATATCTAAATCAGGTCTCTGGGCTTAAAGGTAAAAAGGTAGAAAGACTATTAAATATATCTGCAAACCTATTTCCAAAGATATCCTAAAAAGTACTCCGGAATATATATAAAATCTGTAAAGGTCAAAAAGCTGGAAAAATACACTTTGTAATAAAGGATTGAACAAATAAACTATTCACTTTTATAAGAGGCATGATAAAATTAGGCACAGCAGAATGATGTCAGATGCTGACTAATGTGAAAAATGGGGGTAACATACTGTCCTACCTGAAGAACACAAGGCACAAAACAGTCCAGAGTGACTTCACTGTGTTAAAATACACGTGCACCAAAAGGGTACACGGTAAAAACGTTAGCAGGAGTAAATCTCTGTAGGTGTCACAGAGAATTTCTTTTTCTGAAACAACTTAGTCATAGAAGTCATACTTGATCACTCCTGGGAATGTACATGAGCAGCTCTGTTCTTAGCACTTTACAGAGGTGAATTCAGCTGCCTCTCACAGTACCTCTGTCTCACAGAACTCTTCCACAAAAACACGACAGACATCAGAGGAAACCACAGTCAAATAGCCACTCATCACAAAAGCCAGGGCCCATCAATCATCACTACCCAGAAATGACAAAAGGTTTTTTTGTCTCTGTTTTGCCTATTTGAGACTGAGTCTTGCTCTGTTAGCCCAGGCTGGCCTGGAACTCACGAGGTAGCCTAGGCTAGGCTTCAGCTCAAAACCTTGCTTAAGTCTCCAGGCCTGCACCACCACACCAGCCTCTCAAGCTCTTTAAGAAAGATGAATCATTTATTTACTGATGATTAACCTCATTCTAAAAATTGTGTCAAGGTCCCCTGAAGAAAAGGGTCCTGTTCTACCATTCTTGGTTGGATACTCTCCAGAAGAAGGGAACAGGCAATAGTGGATCCCATAACAAGTGGGGAACTTATACCCTTGCCTAGCACGTCAGAGGGCAATACTAGAAAACACAGACCAAAATGTATCCAGAGAGAAGTACGGATGCATGAATATGGCTGGAGAAGGAAGGACGGACGGCCCAAGAGTCCAGAGGGTCAGAGGCTCAGGGGTACCGGCACACTCTGGGCTCCCAGGCATGGAAGACAGTATCTCTGGTACAAGACTCTAAACAGGGCTTGACGCATGCTAGCCATGTCCAGTTGGTCCTTTGGGGTCAGTAGCAACATTAGGATTGCAAAGAAAAGAAAGAGAGAACTGTACGGATGTCTCCAAAGCCTGCTTATTTAACTGTAAAAAACAAAAAACAACAACAACAACAAAAAAAAACAGCCCTACTTAGAGGGATCTATTAGGTGTTAAAATAAACATACTGAAGAGAAGAGGACGACATTCTTAGCATTTGCATATTAACTGTTTCTCAACCAGGAGCTAACACTTGGTTATTGCACACTCCTTAAAGATGAGCAGTCCTCAGATTGCAAGCATTCCTGCAGGCCCCATTCGCTTTCTAACGCTTT
Source organism: Rattus rattus (assembly GCF_011064425.1). Taxonomy (NCBI): domain Eukaryota; kingdom Metazoa; phylum Chordata; class Mammalia; order Rodentia; family Muridae; genus Rattus; species Rattus rattus. The sequence goes on from NC_046156.1 coordinate 188,607,446, forward strand.
AGTTTGTAGCTCACTAATTTTCTCTCGCTAGACTGTGAGAGTAAAGAATGTGTCACACATCACTGACTCTACTGAGCTTGGCACACTTGATCCCCAGGGACACTCTTAATGAATCTCTTCGAATAAGTAAGTGAGGAACTTCCGAATACAGTCTCTCCTGAGTTCCAGGGTCCTGTCTCCATCCACCTGCTCCCCTTTCATAGAAACCATCATCGCCAAGCGATCCCAAATTCATCCCCACCCTTGACAAATCTGCAAGCCCCTGGGGGAGTCCCCACTTCTGTGTCTGGTGTCATTTTTGCCTTGATCGCCTTTTATAGGTCTAAGCTGCTTCATTATCCACTCTAAGCTGAGAGATCACATAATTTCCTTAGGGGGTGAAAAAAAACACAGTTTTTGTTTTCTTTTAATTGGATTGGCTAAAAATATCTTCATCACATCTTTGCAAACAAAAGTATTTTGATGTCTAGCCTTGTAACACCTGATTAACCTAAGTCAATAATGTTTGTAAATTTCTCACAAATTGTCTTATCAAAGTTTCTCTCTGTGTTTTATTTTTTGGCAAAATCTCAATCTTGGTACTCTTGTACTGGGGATATTTTAAGAAAACAAAAAACATTAAAAAACAAAAAAGAGGCCATGTGTCTCACAATATGCTGTTGTTAGAGAGCAGAAGGAGCTTTGTTTGTGCCTTGTTTTGGGTACTGGGGCCACTCCACAGGACAGCCCACCTCCTCGCTCACCTGAGAGGGTAACTGAGACAAACTGCAGGAGACAAGGAGAAAAGTAACCTCTCGGACAGGAAAGGGGGTCACAGGGAGTTGGACAGAAATCTGCTCTGATGAATCATATGCGAACAGCGACCCCATGCTCCATCAGCACGTCAGTGGGCTAGAGTGACAAGGACGGAAGAGCCAATCTTCTGGTAAATGACCCCTCGGCTGATGGTGTCTTTCACGGTGCTTCTCAAACACTCTGCGTAAACACTTGTACAGAAAGACTGGACCAAGCCTGTAACTCACTAGAGGACTCCTCCTGGGTGGAGCCCATCATCTCTCTTTTAAGAAATCAAGACTATTGTTTTAATTAATGTATTTATTGACAATTCCATGCATGTATGTAATACATGCTGGTCACGCACACACACACACACACACAGAGACACACACCCCTTATCGCCTTCTCATTTCTTCCAGACCCTTCCCCCACCAAGTCTCCATCTCTCTCTATTTTGTTTCTGCTGTGTGACCCCCTGGGTTTGCCCAGGGCCAGCCGTGTAGGCATGGGTATGGAGCTATCCACACAACCCAGGGGGACTCAATGACTTCCTCTTCCCCGGCAGCCAGGACTGTCAATATGGAGCCTACAGGTCTTTACTCACAGAACTTACCATCACAATCGGCCTCACTGGAATGTTCTCCTGTGAAGTGCCTGGCGGGGGATCATTCCATTCTGGAAACTTAATAACATCTCTTTGATACAGGGGCTTCTTTGGATATGGCTTCAGGGGCGAGGAAGGAGGAAATCTAAATCCAGGAAGAAATGCTCTATTATTGCAGACAGTAGGAAACAGCCGCTTTTCAGCACTCAGATAAGTGATGAGCCCCTTATTCATTAAATTATCACACATGAATCATGAATAGCAGTCCTCGGCAATAACAAACTTTAAGATATTCTTTCATAATGCCTGGCAGATAATCTTTATAGAAAAAGGTTATAAAATATACATAACATTTTTAATAATAAAACTTGCTTGAACCTGGGGCTTTGTTCGTGTTGCACACGTCTTCTGCCACTGAGCTGCATACATCCTTAGCTCTCCATAAGCTGCACTGAGACAGGCCTCGGTAAGTTTCCTTGGTTGGACTGGAACTTGCTACCTGGTGCAGGCAGGCCCTGAGTTTGCAATTTCCCTGCCTCCAACTTCTCTGATGCTAGGATTGCAGTGTGTATAACTGTGGCTGGCTTCCTATTTGATTTCTTCTTTGCTTCTTTCCTTTGTCTTTAAGATGAGGTCTCACTGCGGTACCCAGGCTTGAACTCCTGGCCCAAGCAACCCTTCTGCTTGTGCTTTCGGGAGAGCGATAACGAGTGTATGTCACCTCACCTGGTTCTAAAGGTGTTCTCACAGAGTTAATACAGGGAAGCCCAGCATTCATCCTGCTGGAATCTATACTGCCTTGTAGCTTCGTTGCTGAAGCTTACAGTTCGTGTGTTCCAAACAGAAGTCACCAACAGAGAAATCCTCATTAGCCCTTGGTGAGGAACAGCACACCACCCTGACATTAGCTTATTTCTTTTCCTCTGCGTGGCTAGGCCTCAGACAGCAGCAGGCTCTCCGCTACCCAGCTATGCCTCTAACCCACCATGTTCGCTTTTATAAATACTTCTCAGAAAGACTAATTCTCCTTCCCTTGAATATCCCACGTGTCACACAAAGATTAAAATACCAACCAAGACATCCATCTTAAGGGCACTAGGAAAACTGTCTAGACGCATTACTCCCCGTATTTCTACCCTGTCCCTCTTCCTGGATCTTCGCCTTATCCAAGCCATTCAACCTTGAACATAAAAACTCTCCTCAAAACGGATTACAAGGTATCAAACAAAGAACTAACGCTAAAGATGAGGAGGTTTCCTCATAAGATGTTTCTCTGTAAAACTAGTAGAAAAGAATACAGTGAAATGCATCAACAGGATGGATGCTGGCTCAGAAGTAGAACTCTTGCATGGCATGTGGGAAGGCCACTGCAATAACAGGTTTAAAAAAAGAAATCTAAGAAACGAGTTTGTTGTTGGCTTTTGTTTTAAAATGTAGACCCAACAAAAGGCTTAGAATCTTCCCATAGGAGCCAGAGAGACGGCACAGTGGTCAAGAGCATGTCGTTGTAGAAGACCCGCTTGGTTCCCTGAATCGATGACGTCAGGCAGCATTCAACAGCTGGCCCCTCCCATTGCAGGGTAGCTAATGACTTCTCTGAGCGCCGTGCTCACATACACGCACCCACACAGAGACAAACATACACAGGTAAATTCTTAAAAAGTCTTCCCTGTGATAGCCATGGGAAAAGTAAATCAGACTATTAAATGTTTTATTCTTTTTTTAGAACGTTTCTTAATTGAGAGTTGCATACATGTACACAAATGTAATTTATTGCCCTCTACTTCTCCAGATCATCCACCTCCCACGCGTTCTCAGCTTTATTTAAAACATATCCCATGAAGTCCAACTTGTACTTTCCATATATGCATGAGCACGGTCACTTCCAGGGGCCATATCCTCAAAGAAATGTGATTCTTCCTCTCTTAGCAGACACTTCAGTAGCTCCACAGCTCAGGTATGAATGCATAAGCCCCACCCCTATCCATGCTGGAGGGTGGATGTCGTGATAGTGTGCAGACAAGCACGGCTGTGTGAGCTTCTAAGAGTCCAGTGGCGTCCAGAGGACCCTGTTGGACCCTGGCCCTCCCCAACCTCTGTCTCTAACCATCCTTTTACCCCTGTCCTTTGCAATGCTAGCGGTGTTACGGATGGTCCCATTTGTGGTCTGACATTCAATGGACACCTTCTCTCACACTTGGACCAGTTGTGAGTTTGTGAGCTGTGTGTCTTAAGGCGATTACCAAACCAGAGAGTTTTAACAGTGCCGGTAGTTTTCAGAGAAAGTTTATATCAAGGTGAATCAGGAAACACAGCAATAACAAGAGCTGTACAGAAAACCACTTCAGGAACAGTCACAAGAGACTTGAAAGGAGCTGAGGCAGGGAGAAGAGCTGATCTCCACGTTCTCTGAAAAGAACATCTAATAACCGCACTGTATTGCAAAAGTCGGTTTGAACCCGAAGAAAAACAATGAGGCCTGGAAATCATCAGATTAAGTTAAATCAGCTGAAACTATCAGCTTACTTACATGCTGATCAGATTATTAAAGTAGATGACAGAAGCTCAAATATAAAATAAATGAAAATTTTAAGCCAGTCGTGGATATTTGACTATGTAGTCCAGGCTGTCTCATAGCATTCAATGCCATTCTCTACTCTTCTATTCCTCTCCTCAACTCCTCTCTCCTTTCTTCCTCCCCTCTCCTTCTTTCCCCCTCTCTTCTTCTTTCAGGCAGGCCCTTGCTATGTAGCCCAGGCTAGCCTTGAACTCAACACCCTCCTGTTTCGGCCTTTCATGTGCTAACATGACAGATACAATGGACCTGAGGTCCAATCTGACTTCTAAAAAGCAACATCACCACAAAGGTCCTCTTTCCAGTCAAGGTTAGAACTTAGGCATGTGCACTCCCACAGACTCTACATACATCCCACAGACCTACACACATTATCCTGGTTCATGGGCTGCCCGCTTAACAGCTCGCTAAGAGTTAAGTAATCCCTAGCCAGCACTCACTCGCTCCTAGTCCCACTCTCAATTATGGTATGAAACCTGGGGACTTGAGTTCCAGACTTGGCTTTCTCTGGAACTGCCTGTGTATCCTTTGGAAGGGGGAAGTCTCTCTAAATAGTGATTTATTGTTCTGTTAGGTGGTCTACAATTTCTCCTCTACTTTACAATCTTCACCCTTATATCTCCACGCACAGAAAGAACTGTCTTCCGAAAGGTAAACTTTACCATATGTGCAGAGTGGTGGCTGAGGATGTGCTAAGCAGTCTCTCCTCCCCTGACCTGGACATCTTCCCTACCAGTGACATCTGTAGCTAGCTCTCTTTCCGCCCAGTCTTGCACCCTTGCCTGAGGGGGAAAAAAAAAGCACAACAGTGCCCTCTGGTGGTGACTGCTGGAGGTGACTTCTGGAGCCGTTGGAAATTACCAGTTTAATCCTAACATTTGATTCTTGTCACCTGGGGCTAGATACTTTGTTAGCTGATCTGCTTCAAATTTCACATGGATGAAATAGGAATGTTTCCCAAATAGTAAAGCAATTTTTTAAACTGGCTCAGAGAGTAAAACACCTCTAAGAAAGCTTTAGAAACTCTTCACTAGGTGGTTGGCACACATCTACAACCACAGCCCTCAGGAATCCGAGGCCAGCCTGGATGACATAGCATCCAGGGATAAGCCAGGATGACATAAGTGGATGGCAGCTCACAGAGAATAACAACCTGTACAGAGAGTAAGTGTGACAGTGGAGAGTGTCACCTCCCACCACAAGGCTCAAAGGAAGAGTGTCTTTTGGATATGACAGGACCATTACACTCAGGACTTCCCAGCAGTGTGGCTGCCTGTGTCCAACCTGACAAGATCAAGCCAGCATGGATGGGGAGGTGCTCACAAGGCCCCACTCCTAGCTGAACGATACTGGCAGATGAGAGTGGCTGCTGGAGGCAGAGTGTTTTCTTCTGGGTGTAGCTTCTCCTCTCGTGAGCTAGTCCTGTCATCGTGCGCATACCTGAACAGCCAACTCCATGGCTATTTCTTTATTTTGCTCATCTTAAGGAAGAAGATGTGAGTTTTGGAAGGGACAGGTAGAGTGGTTTCATGACAGAAGTTGGAGGGTGGAGTGGGGAGTGAGTAAGGTAGAAACAACATTGTATACATTTATGAAATTCTTAAAGAAAAGAAAAGTAAAATTCAACCTAAGATAAAAATAAGTATATAAAGTGTTTGAAAATAAAACAAGTCCTTTATAAAATGTTACTGAAAGACATTAAAGAAAAGGTAAAGTGAGAGATGCTCATTAAATAGGATGCAATGTAATAAAATACCATTTTCCTCATACAGACTGACGCTAGAATGAAACCCCAGAGGGATTATAAATCCTTTTCTTGAAGCCGGTGAGATGACTCTGAAATGTGTGCAAAAATGATGAAATGGGCCAAAAACAATGAAGACACCGGTGAAGCAGAAATCAGTAGAGCCTTTCCTACCAGGTGTGCAGGTGAATAGAGGAGGCGTGGCCTGGTGCTGCCACTGCACAGCCAGGGGCCCCTCCTCTCCCCTCCAGTCACTGACTACTGACAAAGGGCCAGAAAGCTCCATGCTGTGCTGTGGGGGCTTCCTGTGCACTAGAGAGTTTTAGCAGCTTCCCTGGCCTGCAACCAGCTCCCCTGTCGTGCCTACTGTAGCAACCACATATTTCTCTAAGACACTGGCATGGGGGAGGCACAGGGCTAAACAAAGTGAATGCAGCCTCGCACACTCAAGTTTGAAAACACGGTTAATGACAGAACAGACCCAGACCATGCACACAGTGGGAAAGCATGGTCCACTGAGTAAATAAAGCAGGGCCAGTGTGGCCCATTCAGGAAAAGTGGCATTGCATCCCTACAGCAGAGTGCCACATATCCAAAGGTGACCTGCCACCACAGAATCAAGAGGTCGAGTGTCCTCCGCCCTCTTGAGTCTGCATGGGCTGTCGCAGTGATATGATAAATAGAAACTACCAGCAACATTAGCTTTTCCTGGCTTAGAACTCAGTTCCTGACTTGAGAAACTATCCCGTCTTTATGGTAAGACTCCCTCCCAGTAGCCAGACATCAAATTCCCAACCTTACAGGGCCGTCGAACGTCACTAAATCTGCCTGACTTCACTTCACAACGGGTAACTGAAGCACAGGGGGGCACGCATCAGGACCCGCCAGTCAGTGAGGCTGGCAGGATCCCGGGATCTTCTTGGAAACTGGAAGAATGAATTGAGGCTGGAAGTTACAGAAGGTCACATAAATCTCAGAAAAACTGTCACCTGCAGGAACATGGGAAACAGAAAAGATGGCTCTGGTTGAGGAACGCTCCAGGGAACCAGCAAAAGAGCAGACTGTTTTTTTTTTTAAGTTGTAGCGGCAAAGTACAGCAAGAACAATGAATGAGGTGACAGGTGGGCACTGGGTTCATGTTTGTTATTATTATCGTTGTTATTGTTGGACTTAGTAGATACAGAAAAGCATGCAAAGCCATGACTGAGCGATGCAAAAAAAACGAAGCAATTTCTCATCCCCGACCCCTCTCAGTAAAGGTTCACAAGGTAAAACAACATACGCAAAGTTCAAGCAAAGGTGTTTTTAGTATGGTTTCAGCAGGGCCACGAGTATGAAACCGCAAGGCCTTTGCTATAACTTCAGCGAGACTTAAGGCCATGCTGCAGAGACACTGTGACTCAGAGTGATAACAGTTTTCTACGGAAACAGTACTCTGCTTTACTCTCTGACTCGGTCTTCCTACTTAACACAGAATATTCCCACGCCTGGATATGTGGGGTCCTTCCCACCACCCCCACCAAGGAAGTGTCCCGTGGACTGAGCGGAGGTGTACAACTCAATTCATTTCGGATACTACCACCCAGAGGTCCTACCACCCAGAGGCTCTACCAACCACCCAGAGGCTCTACCAACCACCCAGAGGCTCTACCACCCACCCAGAGGCTCTACCAACCACCCAGAGGCTCTACCACCCACCCAGAGGCTCTACCACCCACCCAGAGGCTCTACCACCCAGAGGCCCTACCACCCAGAGGCTCTACCACCCAGAGGCCCTACCAACCACCCAGAGGCCCTACCACCCAGAGGCTGTACCGCCCAGATGCTGTACCACCCAGAGGCTCTACCACCCAGAGGCCCTACCACCCAGAGGCCCTACCACCCAGAGGCCCTACCACCCAGAGCCCCTACCACCCAGAGGCTCTACCGCATCCCGCAGGTTTAAGAGCTCAGCCCCGCAAGACCGTCCTTTACCTCTAGATGTCAAGGAAACCCTCCCAGATTATGAACTATACTCTGAATAACTGACTAAGGTCTCCACAAACCCTCCACCACACCCCATAGGCTCCCTAATTTATTAGGCCAGCTTATACAACTCAGGGGAGCACTGTACTTACATTTACCAGTTTATGCTAAAAGACATGTGAGCCAGATAGACAGACGGATGAAGAATGGTTAGAGATGGGATGAGAATGCATGGGACAGAAGCCCTTTGGTCACCAACCTTCTGTGCCTCCAGATAATGCAAGTTCTCCAACCCAGAAGCTCAAGCCTTGTTGCTCAAGATTCTTTCCAGAAACTCCAGTAGGTGGGGCTAAAAGTTCCAAGAAAAAAAACAAAAAAAAGAAGTCTGCTCTTTTGCTGGTTCCCGTGGAGCATTCCTCAGTCAGAGCCATCTTCTCTGTTTCCCACGTTCCTGCAGGTGACAGTTTTTCTGAGATTCATGCGACCTTCTGTAACTTCCAGCCTCAATTCATTCTCCCAGTTTCCAAGAAGATCCCGGGATCCTGCCAGCCTCACTGACTAGCACGTCCTGATGCATGCCCACAGCACCCAGTCGCTGGGTCTTTCCAAAGACTGAGCCCATCTTGAAGCTGCCCAGGGCCCCAGCACTATGTAACCTTTCAATGACAATCTCAGCATTTATCAAAGCAGACTGTCACAGGTAACAAGACGCCCCTGTCACTCGGGAAATCCCAGGGCTCTTAGCAGTTCTATGACAGGGACAGAGGATACATTTAATACGCCTTCATAAATGTCTAGGCTGACTGTGCTGCAGAGGACTTTTGAGCAGCTCCAGACAGAGCAGCAGCTGACTCAAGGAGATATGACTGTGTGATTTTGTCTAATGGGGCAAGCCATAATAGGATTCCTAAGAAAGCTCGTGATTCAAGTCAACAATACTTCCAGAGTTACCGGCACCCAAGTGGTACAGTTCAAATGAAATTTTGAAAACCAAATCCACTTCAACTTTTCAAAATGAAATGAACAGGCAAGACTTTCAACCTTCGGGGCATTGGAAGTATCTAAGAAAGATATTCCACTGCAGGCGTGGACTATTTCTGGTGAAACAAATGACTCAGAATACTGAGCAAAGAATCTGGAGGAGAACCCTAGGAAGTAGCAGAAGTGGCGGACCTGTGTCCAGTTGCATTTCCAAAGCACTATGAACCAGCCAGCCATCGGTAGATGTGATGACACGCACATCTGGATGGAAACTCAGCTTCTTCCTGGGGAAGGTAAGTGTAGTTGCAAATGAAAGGAAGTTATTATAGCCGGAGGCAAACTATGACACATGATATTTTCCGAGGATGGCCACACAGATTTTCCATCCATATGCTCTTCCCATCCCATCCCGTATGCTCTTCTCATCCCATATGCTCTCCCTGCCCAGCGTGGCTGAGCTTCCCATCCACAGGAGGGTTCTCCACCCATGTGAGTGTGCTAAGCAGTTGCTCTGACAAGCAGAATACAGAAGGGAGGCTCTGCCCGTTGCGGGCACAGACCTCGGCTGTCTACCAACTTTCTCCTCTCGCCCACTGAAAATACTTGGACTTGGGATGCTCATGTTTGGGACACGATCTCTTCTAAGCCACCTACCATGTAAGCCTGGGGACTACCCCAGCCCCATCATACTACACAAAGGCCGTATCACCGGGAGTCGCCTGGGAGAATGAGACCTCATGTAAAGAGAGAGGAACAGATGAACGTGCAGCAAAGGCACCATGGTTGTGAGAGAAGGAACTTACTGATCCACTGTTCAGAAGTAGAAACCTGCTAGTTGTGCTCCTTCTACGTTCTAGACGGGGGAGGGGAGGGGCAGAGGGGGGAAATCTGGGCTTAAAGCTTCATTAGGATCCCAGCCCTGAGAAGGCTAAAGCAGGAGACCTGGGAGCTCAAGGCACACTGGACTGCAATCATGAATTCTAGGGACTCTTGGGCTTATAAAGCCTTTCTCAAAAATAACATAGCTGAGCATTTTTTAAATAGATTAGTCACTTTATGCCACTGAAGTTTGGGTAACATTGTTTCTCAGCCATAGAAAATCAGAACATTGCCTAATTCACACCATGAATCACAATAATGTTGGTTTGTTTGTATCTCCTGCTATGATCACTTACTTCGACAATAAAAATCTTACTACTTTTTCCTCAAAATAAAAATCATCATAGAGACTGGGGAAATGGCTCATCGGGTAAAAGCATTAGGCATGCAGGCTTAAGGCCCTGAGTTCAAGTCCTTAGTACCTATGCAAATCCATACCTATACATGCCCCAGCCTGTAACCTAGAAGTGGAAGGCAGAGAAGGTCAGATCCCTAGAACTTGCTGGCCAGCCTACCCAAAGTCATCATTCAGTTCAGTGGGAAGACACCTGACATATAAGAGACATGCATGTGCGTGCGTGCGCGCGCGCGCGCGCACACACACACACACACACACACACACAGGCCAAAATTCTAATAGAAAAGTCACAGAAGTCACAGCAAAAATATGCAATTTAAGATTAAAATATAAGAAAATAACTCTCAGACTCCAGGTAATGAAGCCTTTTTAAAATATTTCTTTCCTGGGGACTGGTCGAAGGCCACAGTTTGTACATGAAGGTCTTCGACCTTCCAGTTTCTAGTGACTGAATTCAGGTAGCCGTGCTTGACAGTGGTACCTTGACACAGTGAGTTCCAAGCCAGCCAGAGCTAGAAAGTGAGACCAAATAAGTGAGGGGTCAGGAGGGTAATAGTAAAATTAGTAAGTGTTCCATTCATCAAGACACCATTTTAAAAGGGCCTAGAACCGTGTTTTTCAACCTGTGGGTCATGATTCCATTGGGGGTCACGTATCTGATACTTACATTACAATTCACAACAGTAGCAAAATTACGGTTATGAAGTATCAATGAAAATAGTTTTATGTGGGGGTCACCACACATAAGGATCTGAGTCAAGGGGTCACAGCATTAGGAAGGTTGAGAAACACAGAAACACAACCATAGAGGTTTTGTGGTAGAGCACCTATTGTCTATAACATGTGCAAGGCCTATATATATATATGGGGGGGGGCAGAGCAGAACAGCACGGCAGGACAGCAGGGCACAGCATGGGCCAGCATTAGCAGACAAAACTGAAGGCTGAAGATGTAGTTCATTTCCTAGCACTGCAAAGGGAGAATGAGAGGTCTTTGTAACCCATATATCTGATGGAAGATTCATTCACAGAAGACTTTAACTACTAAGAATCTACTAGAAGAAAAAGTTCTAAAGAAAGGCAAAGCTGTCTAGATGTGGAACCGGAACAATGAGCACATAGAAAATGACACCCAGCCTCATCAGCCACCAAGGTAATTCCATGTAACATCACGGGGAGACAGCGCTTCAGACACACTGGGTTGGAAGATGCGTAAATCAGCCCTCAGCACTAGTAGAATAAAAATTGGCATATGAACTCTGGAAAAGGAGTTGTCATTTCCAGCAAGTTGAATGTGCCCAAATCCTCTAAATGCAATACTCTCCTGGATAATGCAGGCTACCCTAAAGTAGCACTGGTCTGTACAGAACAGAGTGACCATGGCAGACCATGACAGCACTGTTGTAAGGGCAGAGCAGGGCAAGCAACCCAAATCCCCACTACAGGGAAACACACTGTGGAACGCTGGTAGACAGAGGACAAATAGCCACGAAAATTCACAAGCTATAATTATATACAGCAGTGTGAATAAATCTTTAAAAACTACAAGAAACAAAAGAACATGTAAGAGAACACACTCTGGTGAGTTTTATATAAACATCAAGGGCAGAGAAAATATTTCCGAAACAAAATTGGGGAGAAGGTTCAGTGGTTAAGGGCACTTGTTGCTCTTGCAAAGAGCCACGTTCAATTCCCAGCATCCACATAGTGGCTCATAGTCATCTGTAACTCCAGTTCCAGGGGATCCAGTGCCCTCTTCTGGCCTACGCAGGCACCAATACTCACATGATATACAGATATACATGTAGGAAAAATACTTCACATAAAATCAGTGTTCAAAGGTAGTAATCAATTGTTTAAAGTCAATATGGATGAGCGGTTCAAGAAAAGTAATAAACCAGAACAGTGGATTAGTTAACACCGAACACTGCTAAGGTCTCGGGAGTGGATGAAACTAGGCAGAGAGGGGCCCATCTTACTGTCAATGCACACATGGCTCAGATGCAGTCTATCAGTTCCTGCGTGAGATGCCTTTCTTTCACAGAGAACACTCAAAGGACCGTGGCTCCCTCTCCTGGGAAACCTTTACAACTGACTTTAAAAACTGTAAAGCATACATTTTGGAATTGTAAAGTCCTGTTGAAGATGGGTTGCATTCCACCTGTGTAGAGACAGAGAGCGGAAAATCGAGCAGCCTCCCTTGTCTCTTAGTGCTCCCTCCACTGCCAGATAATGGCTGGAAAAAAAAAAAAAACCCTTAAAACAATGCACACTGTAACTACGATCCTTTGGGGGTATTTATTTGAAAAAAATTAAAATTATTTTTTAACCAAAAGTACCATAGAATATGCCAGTCATGAGGAAAACACGCTTTCTAAATCTCTGAGGGTCAGCAGGATGGTTCAGTAGTCAAGGACGGTTGCTGCTCTCCTGCACTACCAGAGCTTAGCTCCCAGCAGTTAGGGTAAGCTGCTCACAAACCGCCAGTGCAAGAGATTCCCCCCCCCTTTCTTCTGTATGCTGCACCCCTCCCCCGACACATACACAACATGAATAAAAACAAAGATAAAATTGTGAATAGAACCCTGTAGACTTGACTGGTAGGTAACAGACTTCTCATACTGTTTTAAGCTTTCTTCCATGGCACATGCTGAAATTGTCCCTTGACAGAAATTCACAGCACCCACAGTTTCAGCCAACCTTTCTTTGCCTCAGTGACCTGAGGATTTTATACTAACAAAAGTCAGCAACGAACCCTGCCAGATATCAATTATCATGAGGCCTGGTCTCTCCAAGGCTGCTGCTTCCTAGAAATCCACGAGTTAGATAAATCTGCAACAATTCTAAGGGTTTGACTGTATTCTATAAAGCCCCTGGTCATACTTAGAGGTATGATATATCTATATTTATCTATATATATATGTATGTGTGTGTACATATATGTATATATAGCAAATGTGGTATCATACCATGTAAATACCAAAAATTTGCTAATAATTATATTTCACAAAACTGTTTGAAGGTGTGCCAGGTATATTAGTAGCATCAAAACACAAACAACTTAAAGTCTGATGAAACATGTTCACGATCAAAATAACTTAGAACTACAAAATATTGCAGAACAATGGACAACAAACAGATCAGTGCTGTTTATGACATGGAAGACTTGACTTCATTAAGAAGTTAAACTCCAAACTGATCTACCAATTCCACAGGATTCCATTCAAAAAGCCCAGGAGGAACTGTTACAGGGATAAACACATTGATTTTAGAACAAGTGAGGTAAAGCAAAGGACATGCGTTTAATCCCAGCACTGGGGAGGCAGAGGCCAGCCTGGTCTACAGAACGAGCCCAAGACAACCAGGGTAAACAGAGAATCTGTGCTGTCTCAAAATAAACAAGAAAACAAACAAACAAAGAACTAATTTGAGAAAGGGCAAAGATGGAGAAGTGACAGGAAGCTGATCTCCAGGACTGTCACAAAGCTACAGTGATCAGGACAGCACTGCACAGATACACAGGCTGGGCCTACAGCAATGGCTGGAAATTAAGGAATCAGTATGGCACTGGCTTCCCCTAAGAATACAAGTGAATCAAAAATCAAGGGATGGGGACTGGAAAGGTGGCTCAGAGGTTAAGAACACTGCCTTCTCTTCCAGAGGTCCTGAGGTCAATTCTGGCAACCACACAGGGGCTGATAGCCATCTATAATGCATGGTACCCTCTTCTGGACCCCAGGCATCCTTGCAGGCAAAACACTGTTGATATAATAAGTAAGTAAATCTTTAAAGGAGGTGGGGGACCAATGGATGGGGAAAAAAAGTAATTCTACTCACCACCCTACTAACTGCCTTGTGCTTCTTGCCGACCACCAGGTAGTGTTGCAGAGATAAACTCTTGATAGGGAACCTAGCGGGGCACTCTGGACCCCTTAGTACCTGCTTGTCACGTTGCACGTGAATGGGCTAATACAAAAATACTAGTCTGAGAAGTACAAGATAATCAAGGGTCCAGACCCTCAGAAACGAACTGGGTCACTCTGCCAGGAGGATGAGAGATTTCATAGTGGGAAAGTCAATGGGGACAAGCTCCTGCTGCAGCCAGGTGGGGAACAGACGGGAGCTGTAGTCTTCCTGTTTCTGTCTTCCTGATCCCCGCTTAGGAAAAATGTACCAAACTGCACATGCAAAAGTGGTTCTACGTAGCACACAAAACAGTCTGTGCTGGCCACAGGGGTATTAGGTCATCTCTCCTCAGGCCAACAGCTCCTGTCTACTTTTCCCATGATGCTTCTAGCCCATCATGGAACACACAGGATGGCAGAACCAATTCTTTCCGGAAGACACAGCAGTCTTCCCTTGGGAACGCTCCACCTTGGTCCTGGGTTCCTGCCCGTCTTTCCCTCTCAGGTCACACTTGCATCCCAGTGTGCTGCCTCGGGGAGTTAACTCACACAGGGGTCCATGGATTCCGAAGTGCTCCCTACCTACCACACTAAAGACTGTGTAGAGCTTGTCCTGCTTTGTCACCTCCTTGTCTAATCCAAAGTCCCAAAGAATCCTGTGCTGACACTCATCCATATGCAATGACTTCACAGGGATACAAGAAATAGAAGTTCCTGCTACATATGAGACACAACGGGGTAAACCTTAATGCATAACAAGTAGGTCCTTACGGCGCAAGCTCGTCATTTGCTTTATATAGAGTCTTGCTGGTAGATTCCTTCTATACCAGCCATACTTGCTTTTAACATACAGCAGAAGAGTCGGGCTGTGCCAACACAGGCTTTGGGACCTACTATCTACTATGTGGCCACGTATAAAACAAAGCTGCTGCCCGCAGTCTAGAGGAAGGACAGAGGCAATAGTACTTACTTGGAAGTTGTACAGACACCAACCTTGGTCTCGCTGTGGTGCAAACAACAAGTACATTCAGTTGGAATGCTATCGGTTACAGGGGAATCATTAAAAACCTGCTTCTAAGTGTGGTCAAGACCAAGACGTTGGCATTCCTAGTTTGTAGATGAGGCCACAGAGGGTCAAAGGCTATAAGCAGTTTGTTTACCGTTGCATGGGTGGAAAGCTGTAAATATCTGGGACTAGAACCCACCCTGCCATACTCCAGAGCCTGTTACAGCCCTCCAGTTGCTGAGTTCACAACGTACGGCTCCATTACTGCCCGTGTGATGTGGAAAAGCTACAACCTCTTTTACTAGGAAGGGAGGTGGGCTGAGAACTGCTTGCTTACATAAAGACGGGAGCTCACTCTTCACCGGCTGACCTTCGGACTCCTTTCTCAATGCACACTGGTTATTCTTCTTGAATTATGAAGACATCCAGATAAAAAGAAAATTCCCCCCCATTCTTATCTCCCACCACTCCCTGTATAATGACACCCACGTATTTATTGGCTTCCTCAATGGGCAACACCTGCTACTGATAAAGATTCGACAGAGTGGCACCTTGGAAATAAACCTCTCTGAGGGACTCACGCAAAGCTAACCTTTCTAAAACCTTGAAACAATGTCCTATCTGAGGCCCTAGAACAAGAGATCCAGGGTTGTAATAGTTTGGATGAAAATGCCCCCCCAACCCCCGTGGGCCCATAGAGAGTGGCATCATTAGGAGCCGTGACCTCAGTGGAGCAGATTGGCTTTGTTGGAGGAAGTGGGTCACCGGGGGGTGGGCTTTGAGGTCTCAGACGCTCTAGCCACGCCCAATGTCTCACCCTTACGCTGCCTGCTGATCTGGATGTAGAACTCTCAGCTATCTCTCCAGCACCGTGTCTGCATGTGTTGCCATGAATTCTGCCCTGATGATAACGGACTGAACCTCTGAACTGTAAGCCAGCCCCAGTGAAATGCTTCCTTACAAGAGCTGCTGAGGTCTCCTCACAGCAATGGAAACCCTAGGAAACAGAGTGAAGCAGGGATCTAACTAACAGTGTCCCCACCCCCAACACGAAATTCTAGCAAAATAGTTCAGCAAGACCGCTCAGCAATTAACAGCACTCGCCGCCAAGCCAGATGCCTGACATTGATCCCAAGGCCCCACATGACGGAAGGATAGAACCAACTCTCATAAGCTGACTTCCACACATGCACTGTGGTACATCCCTGCCACTGCATAAATAAATAAAACTAAAACTTAAAAAAAAAAAAAGCTCAGAACTTAAGCTCAATTTTTTCCAAGTCACACACACACACACACACACACACACACACACACACACACACAATACTCCTTCCTCATATCAGAGCGTACGTTTCAATCAAGCAATTGGTAAGACGCTGGCACGAGAGGCACAGAGATGAGTACATAACTGTGTTCCCTGAGGCTCACCTGACACATCTGCCCAGCGCCTTCTGTCCTAGTTTACAAGCTTGCCGACTCCACACACGCACATGGCTTGTCTGTTTCACCTTTCGGCAACTTCAGTACATCAACACATCTTCCAATCTGCATCTCAGAGCAAATTCCCACTGTTCTCGGGGAGCCCTAGTTTAGAATTAGTAGAGAAGGACTAACTAACTCCCATGAGTCTTTGTTTCTGTGTGGATAACATCCGTGGTATACTCCTGTGCGCCCGGAGTCAAAAGAGCTTTCTCTGCTGTCTAAAGGGGGACCAGGAGTATGTCTAGAGTGGGAGACGTCTGAATTTCAGCTCCTTTCTCTACTGAAGCTGGTGAGTGAAAACAGGCAGTGAGAATTCACAGAGAAACATAACGAAGGATCAAAGAAAATAGCAATTTCAAGGACAAACGGAAACCGGTCAATGGATAAACCAGAGAAATATAGAGGGAATGGATTTAAAAACCGGGCAGGGAGTGAATCGCAGAAACATTTCAGGGTCAGGACAGAGAAGCAACTCTTGGTTTTGAAATTAGCATGGATTAATCGCCAGCACAGCTTAGAAGGGATGCTACAGAACTGGGTTGGCAGTCAGGATCCACCTGGTTTGAGTCAGAACAGCGCATCTCAGCATCCTGTCGGCTTGCCTACCGACGCCTGGGCAGCTTGCACTTGGGAAAACAGCCGTGATGGCCTCTAAGCATAGGCTGATTTCCCAGCTCCAGTTCCGTGTGTAATCTCAGTCCAGAGCTCAAGCGGCATAGCTCCTATCCGTGACAGATTTTCCCTGTGCCTCTGGGCTTACTGGGAACTCTAATGTTCCTCCCGCCTTGGAAGGTTACACAGCCATCTGAGTCACTGCCTCGCTTTCAGACAGTCCCTAGGCCTAAAAGGCTGCCCCAACTTTACTCTGCGGCACTGCTTGATCCATCAGTGTAGGTTCTTGCTGCTGTAAACAACGGAAACCAATCCTGGCCAAGTTAACTAGGAAGGAATCTGAAGATATCAAATGGCTCACAAAATCAGTAGAGAGCAAGAAAACAGGATGAAGGGAGGGAAAAGCAGAGAAAAAGTGTTGTGGGGCCCACATAAACCCAACATAACTCAAGTACCGGTCAATGTAGACAACAGAAATATATTTTAATCAGTCCACTACTGGCCATTCCGGCAGCCGGAAAGCTTCAGGAGCTCAACTATGACTCTGAAGAGAAACTGCACAGCATATTTAAAGGATGAGACCACAAAGCAGGGAGGAACAGGGTGGACTGTAGCATCTTCCTATCATATTGTGACATAAGGGATTTGATAGGGGAGTTTTCGCCAATCTGGTTAGGAGTAGGTTCCTGGGAGCGTGAACTTAGTTTGACCTTGACAGCAAGATGGAGAAGTTGTCCTTGAGATGTCTGGACTCTGACAAGTGTTTCCTTACAATAGAAGCTGGTCAGCTATTGGGAAGTCCCCAGCTCCCCTAGGACCTGAGACCTAAAAAAGCAGAGGGCCAGGTGGCATACACAGCCAGAACCACAGGCGAGACCATGCCCTAGAAATAGGCTGGTCCCAAAGCCAGCACTGGTGTGATGTCTCCATCACTGTTCTGTCACAAGAAGCTCCAAGCCGTCCCTTCCCTCTGCGTGAAGATTCAATCCTGGGTGGGGACACCTAAACAGTCAGGAGCAGGCCATGTGTGTGGTACAAGGGAGGAAGAGGATGGGTTCAATCACTCAGGCTCTTTAACAGCCTTCCTTCCCACCGAGGACCACACAAACAGGAGCTCTCAGAAGCAGAAAAGGTTAGAGGATTGGCAACAAGAAAAAAGTTAAAGATTCCATATAAACATAAGCATGTGCATGTACATATTTTTCACTGGTGCTCCAGAACTCCAACCCGGCTGTTCATCACTGACCCTTGTGATATAGCTCAAGGTGGAGAGTCCCTGAGATGTTTACCCACTTCTCAAGGTGCCATACTCCTCGAGATACTAACTGAGAACAAAGGGATCCCAAATACCCAGTAAATACTGACTGAAAACTATTATGGATTGTTAACTGGCTTTAGAAAGACTAAGATTATAGTCCATGCCTCAGTAAGAAAATGTTAAACACTAACAAAAATTCTAAATAAGATAGCTCACTGGATAAAGGCTTCCAAGCCTGATTACCTGAGTTTAACATCACCATTGACATGGTGGAGGAGAGAAAGAATTCCTTCAAGTTGTCCTCTGACTACCACACACACACAGTTACATGCATGCATGCACTCACACATGTAGGCACACACACACACACACACACACACACACACACGCATGTGCACTCGATCTCTTTTAAAGATACTAAATGAGAATCTAGATTTCCTGAATGATAAAAGAGATGGATTGCTGGATCTCGAGCTTAGTGCAGCCTGTGAGGAAGTGAGAATACGAAGCCCTTCCTCCCACACCGCATTCTCATCCAGACGGTGCCAGCTGCTCTCTGTGTTAGAGTCTATGCCAGAATCTATGCCATCACCGTTATTAAATGAACTACTTCAGGACACAGGCTTTGTCGCTGCTCAAAGGTCTTGCCTCGGTTGCTTCCTCATGGAACAGAAGACCTCTCTAGGGATGGAGAGATGGCTCAGTGGTTAGAGTGCTTGTTTCTCCTCACAGGACCCAGCTTCCATTCCCAGCACCTACGTGTCGGCTCACAGTCATCTCTCACTCCGGACAAAGGGCAGCTGACACCCTGGTGCACATACATATACATACATGCTGGCAAAACACTCGTACACATAAAATAAATCTAAAAAGTCTATCCCATAGTCGTGAATTTAAGAAAGTCTGCCTAATCCACCCCTCTAACCACCCATGTTTCTCTCTTCCCACTTATTTCAGACTGGTGCGCTTCTGACTGGTGGCCTTGGTCTTACCTCCCATTCTTTTCTATCCAGATCCTACCCCACCCACAGGACCCCTGCTGAAATAATCCTCTCTCTCTCTCTGTCTCTCTCTCTCTCTCTCTCTCTCTCTCTCTCTCTCTCTCTCTCTCTCTCTCTCTCTCTCTCTGTCTCTCTCTCTCTCTCTCTCTCTCTCTCTCTCTCTCTCTCTCTCTCTTTCTCTCTCTCTCTGTCTCTCTCTGATGTCCTGAAGTGCTCCCTCTACACTGACTGTGTCCTGGATGCAGTCCTACCTAAGCCAGGCAGATAACATAATCATAAGGGAAATGATGTAGCGTGACCCTGAAGTGTATGCCATCAAGAGCCTAACCAACCGTCCTGTCTTAATAGCGGTCTCACGATGTGTTGCCCAAGATAGTCTAGAACGTCTGGATCCCAGTAATCAGCCTGCCTTTCTTTCTTTTTTTTTTTTTTCCATCTTTATTAAATTGAGTATTTCTTATTTACATTTCAAATGTTATTCCCTTTCCTGGTTTCCATGCCAACATCCCCCTAGCCCCTCCCCCTCCCCTTCTATATGGGCTTCCCTCCCAATCCTCCCCCCATTACCACCCTCCCACCAAGAATCCTGTTTGCTGGGGGGGCCAGCCTTTGAGCAGGACCAAGGCACCTTCCACTGGTGCCCTTACTACAGCCTGCCTTTCAAGTAACTGGAAGTACAGACGCAGCACCACATCTGGCCGGCAGACATGGCCACAGCTAGTAACATTAGGTGCCGCTGAGGAATGGAACTGCTGGACTGAAGGAAAGAGACAGGAAGAAAGCTCTTCACTGAGTGTATCTTTTGGACAACATGGAAGCATAACCCGACAAGAAATAGAGAACCTGAAAACAGGAAGATATAAAATGGTCACTAAAATTACTGTGCACACCGAGCAAAATAGATGAGTCACTCCATGGACTGCCTGAGTAGCAATTTTCATTTATTGTTTGCTATGGTTTCCTGTAGATAATGAATTAAATATGCTTTGATTGGTCTGTTTATCCTCTCCATTGCAAAGTCGGGAACAGAAAGAATCATGTTGCATTTCTTTCCTGCCTCGGTATGGGAAGCGTGAGACTCACTATTTAGAATCATCAAAAAAGGACCCCGAAGGAGGCCTGGCAGCACCCACCTGTAATCCCAACACTCAGAGGCAGGAGGACTTGGAGTTCGAGACCAGCATGATGCCATGTATAGCATAACACTATACCAGAGAGCCTCAAAATCTAATTGGCTAGTACAGCCATTTTGGATGTTGCTATGAACGTTTTTCAAAAACTTAAAACCATAACTACCACATGACCCGGCTTTATCACTCCTAGGCATACACTCGAAGGATGCCGATGCTACCTACCACCAAGAGATCTGCACATCCACACTTACTGCGAAATTATTCACAAGAGCGAGGAAACGGAGACCTTCCTGTATGCCCGTCAGCACATGGATGAATAACGAGACTGTCTCATACGAACAGTGGAATTTATTCAGCCACACACAACAATGATATCTGCACCATGATGAAAGGACAGGAGAGCATTACATTCAATGAGGTGACCCGGGTCATGTGTACTTGCTTTTGTATATTTGTATGTATGTAAATGAGGGGTGGAGGGTGGATATAGACTATGAATTAGTAGCAGACCAGAAGGAGGAGACAGGGGGTTGAAGGGGGCAGGGTAGGCAAAAGGACACACGTGACGTGAAGCTAGAAAGGAGGCCTGGGGTGGGAGGATACAATGGAGGAAGGAGATGGAGAGAGCAGGTAGAGGGAAAAATTTTTAAGAAGTCCTAACCTAAAGCTTCTACATTAATAAAAATCAGTCTTGAACGTCTTTGATTACTGACTTTGTAATATAACCTCAGATCAGATATGCTAATACCCCCAGCACTCTTTTTGATCATGATTGACCCTGACTACCCAAGCTCTTTCAGTTGCACAGGAACTCTAAGACTGTTTCTCTTTTTCTTTCAAGACTGGCTAAGAGATTTTAATTGGGGTTGCACTGCAGCTCTAAGTGCTTTTGGTACAATGGCCACTTTCACGGTATTAACTCTAATGGACGGGCATGGGAGATCTTCCCATCTAGTGCCTTCTTGAGCATTAATAAAAAAACCTTCTCTCTGCAATGACCAGAAGTGAATTTAACGACTCATGGCTACTGAGGAGAAGAGTGAATCATTGAATCTTCAGTCCCCAACAGGACCCACATCCTATCCAGGCTAAGGCTGGGGGGTGGGAGGGACACAGAGGAAGAGGGAGCAGGAAGAATATAGCAACCAGAAGATAAGAATATTTGTAAAATGTTATCACAGCCACAGCATGATAGCACGGCACCTGCAGCTGCCTACACTGAAGCCTGCACAAGGCTGGGCCTGGCAACAGCCGACTGTGGGCCAAGGAGGAGTTTATGGGGCCCGACCACGCCCACCAGTCAGCCAAGTGGATAGCTTTACACCCGTGGCCACACAAGTAGGGCTCTGGCTATACTCACAGGTCACAAAACAAGACAGAGAGACAGGAATGTAGGAAAGGGGCTCGAAGGAAGGAAATAGGGCTGGCAGGGGTGGGAAGAAGATAAGTGAGGTGCATTAGAGAAAGAATAAACTACGTACATAGATGCAACTGTGGAAGAACAAATTTAATTAGAGAAGGATATAATTTTTTTAAAGATCTAGTGTATCGGCGGAAGCAGCCAGTCAGGAGCAGAGCACAGGAACATGAAGACTTGGTCCAATCCTGCAGCGATAGCAAAAGCAACAGAGCAAGAGAAGAAGTGGGGGAAGGAATGAAGGATCTTGCCGACCTCTGATTCTGTATTTGGGAAAACGAATGCTTGGGAAAGCAAGAGCCTGCCCAGCTTATCTTTGGGGTAGAGAAAGAATGGAGAAGGGGGTGCAGATTTGGGGGGGGGGTCTTCATCGGGTTCCTTTGCCCTGTCAGGTAAAGGATTAAATGCAGGAAAACCTTGAACACAACAGATAGCAACAGAGAAATTGCAGACACTGCGGACAGGAGCAGACAGTTGCAGAAAGCTGTTTGTTGCAGGTGGGGAAACACTCATATTCAACAAAAACAGAGAAAATGACCCTCTGTGAAGCAGAGCGGGGACTCGGGAAGCCAAAAACACCAGTCTCTTCCAGAGAGCTGGGGATTTTAAGTCTCTGAAAAGTTTTCCTCCCCTGATTTAGAATTGGTCCTTTAAGGAAAGATGGGCCAGTTGCCTGGCCCACATGTAACAGGTCCTGTCCAGCTTTGAACTTGTTGATCCAGCAGGACTGGTGAGAGACAAGAGCCTGTAAAGCATTTGTGTAAATCGGACAGGTTTTTGTCTCAAGTGAGGAGGGTGAGGAAGGAGCCGGCCATCTTCATTACTTAGCTATGGCCCCTCCTGTCTGTCTGTCTGTCTGTCTGTCTGTCTACTAGGAAGTCTAACTCCTAGACCCTCCATGGAAGAGCTAGATGGGAGTCACCTGTAAAATCTATAGCTCAATAGAGTAACTACGGGTAACAAAATCAAGTGAGTATTTCTACTTCGGTTCAAGGGATTTTCAATGTCCCCAACAAATAAAATAATTGAGCCATGTCTGAGGTGATACAGGTGCCAGTGGACAGGATCTGGTCATAAGCATAGTATATTATTCCTGCACTGAGATGCCCCACCATACGCAATTAGTGGGTCAGTTTAAGACAAAAATACACCTAAAACAAAAACATCAGCAGACACAAAATAATCTGATGAATTTACTTGTTCTCTCTTTTAAATCAGTGTTGGCAGAACTAAAAGCAGACCATGTTGCAATAAAGAAACCTCTAGCAAGAGTATTTGGTGTGAGTTTGTACCAATTTCTACAAAACAGAGATAGAGAGAGAGACAGACAGACAGAGACAGAGATAGAGACAGAGACAGAGAGACAGAGAGACAGAGAGAGACAGAGACAGGGAGAGAAGAAAAAAAAGAAAACAGAAAAGGAAAGGGAAGGGAAAGGAAGGGAAAAAGGGAAGGGAAGGAAGGGGGGGGGAGGGGAGGGAGGGGAGGGAGGGAGGGGAGGGGGGGAGGGGAGGAAGGGAAAAGTACACTTTCTACTTTCAATAAATTCAACTGAGCAACTAGATCCTGGATACTTGCCCTCTACTCACTTAAGATGAAGCGAGGTCTCTGAGCCTGCAGACCCGCACCCTTTGTTGTTCTCAGTGCCTCAGACATTTAAACCTGGAATCTGAAAAACTGATCTTTATGGACTTGGTGAAAAGAGTAGCAACAGAAAAATACAAATCACATATATACACTTTGTGGTTTCCTATTTTTAAAAATTTAAAGATGTCCACTAGAGGGAGTAAATGGTTCATCTACTTGAAGATGTGGTACTTAAAACAAGTTCCTTCAAGACTCAGAAGATAATGGTGCGAGAATATTTCATAGGGTCACAGAAAAAAAAAATGACTAAGAGATCACACATCTGCACAAGTTTCTGCCATCACAGACTCAAATAAGACTCTTCAAATCTCTGCTTATTTGCCTACAAACAAGTTGATGTGGCGGGTGTGATATAATTACATCGATTTTAACACAAAATCACATTATAACCACTCCATTAAGAAACGGCAGTTTCTAGAACAAATGAAACTCAAGACGGATGATCAAAATGTGAATGATTCACTCCTTCTTTAAAAGGGGAACAAGAATACCCTTGGCAGGGAAGAGAGAGGCAAAGATTAAAACAGAGACTGAAGGAACACCCATTCAGAGCCTGCCCCACATGTGGCCCATATATATACAGCCACCCAATTAGACAAGATGGATGAAACAAAGAAGTGCAGACCGACAGGAGCCGGATATAGATCGCTCCTGAGAGACACAGCCAGAATACAGCAAATACATAGGCGAATGCCAGCAGCAAACCACTGAACTGAGAATAGTACCCCCGTTGAAGGAATCAGAGAAAGAACTGGAAGAGCTTGAAGGGGCTCGAGACCCCATATGTACAACAATGCCAACCAACCAGAGCTTCCAGGGACTAAGCCACTACCTAAAGACTATACATGGACTGACCCTGGACTCTGACCTCATAGGTAGCAATGAATATCCTAGTAAGAGCACCAGTGGAAGGGGAAGCCCTGGGTCCTGCTAAGACTGAACCCCCAGTGAACTAGACTGTTGGGGGGAGGGCGGCAATGGGGGGGGGGGGGGAGAACACCCATAAGGAAGGGGGAGGGGGGGATGTTTGCTCGAAACCGGAAAGGAATAACATTCAAAATGTATATAAGAAATATTCAAGTTAATAAAAAAAAAAAAAAAAAAAAAAAGCGGCAGTTTCTTTTACTCCTCAAACACCCTTTCTTTCTCTCACTGTACAGTAGAACACCTTCCCCAACCCAACAGTGTTCTATTTTATAGATGAATTGCACTTGCTTATTGACCCATGGGATAGTTAGGTTGTATTAGTAGAGCTACCACAAACACTCATAAATTTTCCATCCGTACACTAAAATTTCACTACTCTAGGGGAAATATCCAATAGAAACAGGAATGGCTGAGATCATCTATATTTATTAACTCCAAAGTGACTGCCAACCTAGGGTTCCTACCATCGACAGAGGTTTCAACCGCGGCATCTCAGTAGCACCTGGTATTGTCGGTGCCTTTATTTCAGCCACTATAATGTTAGCAGCATCCTGCTGAGGCTTTACTGTGCATCTCCGTAAGGTTTGCTATGTAAAACACCTTTACGAGGGCTCGTCTGCTAGCTGTGCGTTTTGAAGCATCTGCTCAAATCCCTCGCTTGGTCTTTGAACGATTGCTCTATTACTGCTGAGTTCAAAGGTTCCTCCTGGGTCCTTGGGCCCAGCCCATCATCTCTGCCTGTTATCTTCTTGTGCTCTTTGTTAGTTCTTTGCCTTGTTTTGTTTTGAGTGTGTGTGTGTGGATTTGGGTGCACTGTGTGTGTGCCTGGAGGTCAGAAGAGGGCTTCAGATCCCTGGATCTGGGGTTGCAGTTGTGACTGCCATGTGGGTACTGGGAAGGGAAACCTGAGTCCTCTGCTACAACAGCAACGAGGCTGAGTCAACTCTCAGACTCCTTTTCATGCTTCTAGTGCTGTCTCGCAGCAACTTTTCTTCCATTTTGATACTTTTCCAAATGTATCTTCTTTTGTGACAGGTGCTTTTGGCGTCCCATATGAATAACTCTCTTCCTAACTTCAAGATGTAGTGCTATGGTTTCACACTTAAATTAATGATCAACTTTGAATTAATTTTTATAGATTTATGAGCTTTAGGTTGAGACTCACTATGGATTATTTTTGCATCCACACACTCGGATATCCAAATGTTGGAAAAATCAATTTGAAATGGATGGAAATATATAGCTTAGCTGGAGAGTACCTCCCTAGCATGCACAAAGCTTTAGTCAATGCCCAGCAGGGCCAAACTTGTTTGCTCTCAAGACTGATCATTTCCTGTCTGACTGTACCTGTATACACCTGGTTCTGAACTTCTCTTGCGCCCCACTGTTCTATGTATCTGGGCCTTCTCCAGTTGAATTTCACCTTCACTGAAAATGCTTCAGACCACAAGTGGTTTAGGGTTGAAAATTTTCTAGATCACAGAATATTTAAAGCATCCCATATGAAAGAAAGGGATCAGAAATAAAAAAAAAAGCATTTTCATTTTGAGCCTAGGTCTTGATGTGCTGGCCCACATATGAACTCAGAGACTAGAAGTATGCACAGGGCCTGCACAGCTTCAAGCCAGACAGAGTCCTAACACTGAGTGGGGCAAGTAGACAAGGGTTCCCTCCCTTAATCAAGAAGCTATCCACAACCGATACTTATTAGCAAAAGAAAAGTGAGTTTTCTCCAATGGCATCTTACTGGGTCCATTAACCACATTTCAGAACAGTGCCATACACAGGAGCGCTTGGCCAACAAAACTAAAAATGGTTGTTGTAGCCTTGTCTCATTCTGCTTTGTTGGGGCATCTTTTTGTCTTATTGATCTTTTACTTATTCATTTTGACTTCTGTTGCAGGAGGTGTTTTGTTTTTTGGTTTTTTTTTTTTTGGTTTTGGTTTTTTTGTTTTTAAGAGAAAGAACATAGAGTTGGGTGGGTACGGAGGTGGGGAGGATCTGGAAGAAATTGGGGGAAGGGGAAAACATGATAAAATAGAGTATAAAAATATTTTCAATTAAAAAATAAAGTCTTAAAAATGGCTTAAAATAAATAATAAATAAATAAACAAATAAATAAAAGCTTGGGGTCCTTCTAGCTACCCACTAATAATGGGAATCAAGGGTCAGCCAGACTCCAGAGCAATCCTGATAAAGATCTACAATGAGCCAAGCATTTCTCCCATTAAAAAGTGCAAAATGAGGGCTCCATTCCTCACTGTATCCAACACATATATGTAATTTCTCTCTTCAAGGCATATAGTCAGGTGGCAGACACATAGTTCTAAGGTAGTACTAGACCCTGTATTTGATCTCTATTAGTACATAAACAAAAAACAAAAGATAAAAGAGTTTTTGCATCTGTATAACTCTAATTGCACAGGCTTGGGAGACCCACTTGCTATATTTAGATGAGCAAAGTTTAGATTGAATGATGCCCACACCTACTTCATTTGAGAAGAATTTATTTTTTTTCCTTTTTAAAGATTTATTTATTATATGTAAGTACACTGTTGCTCTCTTCAGACACACCAGAAAAGGGTATCAGATGTCATTTACAGATGGTTGTGAGCCACCATGTGGTTGCTGGGATTTGAACTCAGGACCTCTGGAAGAGCAGTCAGTGCTCTTAACTACTGAGCCATCTCCCTAGCCCAGGAAGACTTTATTAATGAAGGGATATATTAGTCACTAAGCATCACAAGAACTATGTGGCTACAGGAGCCACACCAAACGTTCCCATGAGTCCCTGTGCTTATTCACCAATAATCTATCTGTTAAGCTATGTCAGCCTCATCTTGTGGAAGCTGAGATAGCCTGGCATAGCACGAGAACACCGACTTTAGAGATGGTCCTTGACTCAAATGGTGGCTCCTCCCTTACTAACTCATGACTGAACATGTTTGGAAACCTAGCTTTATTCATTTCCCAACCTCCATACTTAGGAAAGCCTGGAGTGGTGGTGCACGCCCGTACTCTCTGCACTCAGAAGGCGGGGACAGGACTGTCACTAGTTCAGGTCATCCTGAACTAGAGAACAGGACCCTCTCTCTCCAACATGAGAGGAAATAAGTCATATAGTTAGGAGCAAACTATCACTATATCTTTGGGAGTTGAGGTAAATGACAAATTACATATTGAATTTGCAACATCAGAGACACTCTGGAATGTTAGTTTCTTTCTTTCCAACAAGAACTCCTCTTATTGTCCTTTACAGCACTTTCTAGGCTACTTAGAAAGCACTCCCTTGGGGTTGGGGATTTAGCTCAGTGGTCAGAGCGCCACCTAGGAAGCGCAAGGCCCTGGTTCGGTTCCCAGCTCTGCAAAAAAAAAAAAAAAAAAAAAAAAAAAAAAAAAAAAAAAAAAAGCCTCCCTTCCAAAAACTCTGAATCTTTTTGAGGTATTTTATCAGGATTTTGATCTTTATCAGGATTGCTCAAGTCCACCACCACTGACTGACTCCCCATCCATTTCCAATCTACCCTGCTTTGTCTTATTCTCCCATCCTCA
The DNA here is from genome assembly GCF_011064425.1 of Rattus rattus. NCBI lineage: Eukaryota > Metazoa > Chordata > Mammalia > Rodentia > Muridae > Rattus > Rattus rattus. The sequence continues at coordinate 188,635,271 of NC_046156.1, forward strand.
GCCTCTGTGAGAGCCTGGATTCGGTGCTTCTCACCTGAGGAAAGGTGCTGGAGACACATCAGTCACTAAAGGCATCCCTCCCTAGAGCACTACTGTGGGACGCTACCTCTCTCCAGCACCGGTCGCGGAAGCCTGCACGTGCGCAGCAGCTGGCAAACTGTTCAGCTCACTCTCGGTGCACGTCACGGACACCTTCACCAATGATTTATAGGGTTAAACGCACTCCATCCGAGACTAATCTAGGTAACTGGCAAGAGTCAGTTGTTAATTTACAGAATTCCTATGCAGCGCAAAAAAAGTGACAGTGAGCTTTCGGATACTAAATAACAAAGCAGGGCCCTGTTCATGACTCACAAACACTGTTACCAAAACTAAAAAACCAGGGAGAAACCCAGTCGAATCAGCCCTCCAGGCCCATGAGTTCTGTCCTCAGATTCGCCCACGGATGGGTCAAAAGTATGTGAAGAAAAAACTTCCAGCCCGGTGCACTGGGTCCTATCTGTAGTCCCAGCTCTTTAGGACATTAAAGTGACAGGATCACTTTGAACCCTGGGAGTTCAAGGTCAACATGAAAAACCAAACGAGGCCCCCATCTCAAAGATTAAATTCCAAAGAGCAAATCTTGAATTGCCACGGATCAAGTAGTATGCTAGACCCACAAGTGAAAAGTCACCGCTGTAGCCCACCACCATCCCACACGCCCTCAGTCTCTCCTCAGTACGTTTGCCTCAGATTCTGTTCACCTCGCATCCGGCTCAGAATCTTATTGGGAATACGGTGGTTACACCTTTGGTACTTCCTAAAATGCACTGCCACTATTTATGTAGAACTTACATTAGGTATTACAACTTATTAGGTATTAGGCAATCTAGAGGGAATTTAAAGTATGGAGAATGTACTTAGGTTATAGGCAAAGCTATATTTTTACAGAAGGAACTTTAGCATACGCACATACATGGAGTTCCTGGAACCAATGCTTGGTGGACCCTGAAGAACCACTACGCTTAAAAAGGAAACACCATCTGTCTTGTGGATTCTTTTATCAAAAGGGATGCATGGTTAAGTCTTAACACTGCAATGAAGTATTCTAGCAATCATGCTCAGTGGTCAAGAATACATACGTATGGTGTTCTGAGGATTCCAGAGCCTCAGGGGCGCTCAGTGTGAGATAATCTATTTAAGGTCACAGCAGAAAAACTTAGATGCTACTCAGTCAGAGAAGCCTTTCAGAAAGGTCCTAGCTAAATCTTGATGGGTACAAGCAAGGAAGCTCCCTCGAGGGTAATCACTTAAGAAGCCCCGATGCAGCCTGGTGTGCGGAGCCTGGACTAGACTTCCCACTAAGCAGCCAGGCCTCAGATAAGCTGAGACTATCCAAGACCCTAAGTAAAAGTTAGATCAGCAAACGACCGCCAAATGGAGACAGCTGATTGCTCGGATGAGAATCTTGACACGTGGGGACAGGAGGCTCCTGAGGGCGCTCTATGAGGAGGCAGGAAACACACAACGGTACCATCTTTACCCCCACATCCTTGTGACCACCTCACTCTGCTCTGCTCTGCACAGAAGCTAGTCTGAAGGAAACAAAGAAATAGCTCAGGTATAAGACAGCAGCATCTCTTAGCTCAAAGCCATGTGTCCCAGACCAACAGCTCACTGGATGTGCTAAAATCAGGGTCCTCGTCTTCCTGTTAGGGAAAGGAAAGCAAGCAGTGTGCTGCACTCTCCACACTCTCTGCTAACCTTTCTCTAGGGCTTGGCACCAACGGGCTTCTACAGACAGTACAACAGCCCCTCTCTGTTCTACTGATTTGTGTAGCCTCGTTCTCTTTCAGTCTTCTTCTGTCACCTGAATCTCAGGTGAGTCTCCTTGGCCTCCAGCAATCAAGTATACCAACGTTCAGTCAGAAGGCACTGACTGAAGAGAGAGAGCTCCATTTTCCCTCAGGTTACCTGGTGGTAAACGTCCACATCATAAAATACTGTCCGCAAATCCTGTGGAGAAGGGCAGGCTTGCAGTGACAGGCCAGTTAGAGACATTAAGGACATCTAATACAATCCCACGCATATTCCCTGACAAGACCAGACAATCTCCCCGAATATTCCGATCCTTAATGCTCAGCAAAACTAAACCCAGAGGTATTGTTTCACCCTTTTCAGGTTTTCTAAAAGTACTAAGTTACCATAAACCCAGTACTGTTTCACCCTTTCTGATACTCTAGAAGTACTAAGTTACTGCACCCACCCTGCCAGGCATAGAAATTTTCCTTACTGGAAAATCATTGCAAGAAAAGCCTGCTCTGTGGTGCCCTGACAGAGCAAGACAAATGGTGACTGGTTTTATTTTAACAGCCCATTCATCTAGGCGCTTAGCACATTGCAAAGAGAAGTATCATCGCTTCACTGAACCCAGCAAGTTCTTTCACTTCAGGAAGTTTCCAGATGCCGACCAGATGCACTGACTCTGCCTGTGTCCCTTCTTCAGAGTTTGCACACTGCCATTACCTGTACAGGTGACGGTTGTCTTCAAAGTCCTCCTGGCCCCATTTTCCCTTGACGTCTTCGATAACGTGATTCTTGAGGAATTTTCTCAGCAGCTGGACTGTTTGCTTGCGAGTTACCTCGGGGCCAAAGTTTTGACTGTTTCTCAGAAGCTCGTGCAGCCAGTCCACAGCCTCCGATGCCGTGAAGCAATGCTCATAACTCTTGAACCGACAACGATGTTTCCGTAAAGGCATCCTGGCCCGGAAAAGCTCCACTGTTTCGTTCCACTAGGCAAAGGACACAAGGGCATTTAGTCATCCACTAGTGTTTTGTGTTTTTTTTTTTTTTTAAGGTTAATCATCCCAAATATTTAAATCAAGAAATAGCAGTTTTCCATTTAAACTGCTTGAAGACTAGGGACTATTTAGCTTATACAAGATACTAACTTGGATGATAAATGGATTGAACCACAAATTAATACATTAATAGGCAAATAGGTAGGTAGACAGATAAAGTCATTTTTTTTTAAATTAAGACACCCTGGAACAACAGATGGAGCTTTGGTGTTTTACTTTCAGTCTTCAAACTCTTAAAGTCCTGAGGAATAAATAGTTATAAAGTAATGCTTACAAAACAATGTGACTGCAAGTAATGCCACAGACCTACACAGTCAGAAACAGTTACAAAAGTCCACGTTATGGTTATTTTGTTACAACTGAAGCAAGAGCAGAACCTATTTACAGAAGAGAAACAGGGAAAATGCAACTTCTCGAGGGTTGTTCCTCCTTTATTCATTCAATGAGTAGCTACTGAAGACACCCTAGAAAATTCTGCTAGGGCTGACGCTCGCATGCATGAAGCTAATGATAGTAAATAATGGATAGAACTATGCTCATAGCTAGGCACAATACTGCACACTCTAGCTATAACCCCAGCACTCAGGAAGCTGAGGCAGGAGGATTTTGAGTTCAAGGCTAGCCCAGGCCCAACTTAGACTACATAGTGAAACACCAACTACCCCCGAAAATCTTGCCCATTATGCATAATTCCTTTCCAGAAGTCCCATGTTTAATATGGCTTCGCTCATCAAATGCTTACAGACTATTCACTCTGGACAGTAACCACATGGGTTAAGAAGGGAGCTCTGCGTGATCATGAAAAACTGTCCAACGCTAATGAGCTCAAGACAGTAGAGAAAAAGCTGTTTCAAAAGAATCGCTAGTTAGGCATTTCCAATCATACGCACCAACGGTAAAGCACCTCTGTTCTCGTGTGGCAGTGACGTTCTCCCACAACCTTTGCTGGCCTGAGAGATGCTTGGTTGTGAGGCTCCTCTGGAAGAGCACGGTTTAGTGAGGCATGGCGTACTCAGATGCTACAGGGACACAGAAGGCTGAATAGACAGAGCCTAGACTCTGATGCCCAGTGTGACTGGAATAGCAGCCTGCTCTGCTAATGGCTAGCAGGCCAGCCTCATACTCAGTGCTAGCCAAGCCTGCGTATCCTCGGCAACAAAGACTGGAGACATAAAAATAAAAAGGAAAAGCCTATCGCAGTGTCAGTCCTAATGCAGGTACTCAGTAAATCTTACTCAGAGATTGCTAGCACCATTACTATCAGAGTGGGTGTGGCCATTAAAGCTGAACAAGTATGCAGAAAAGATCCCTGAATTGAGTCTCCAAGATTCAGTGCCGTCTCTGTCAATAAACATGTAGCTGTGCACGGTTAACACATCTCTGTAGAAATGTAGAGCAAACTAAAACTCAAAACGGTTGAGATTCTGATATGTGAAAGTCACGGAAGCTAGCTGGTGTGGCAGCATGTACCATAGTCTCCTGGTTAAGGCAAGAGGAATGACTTCAAGGCTACCCTGAGCTACAAAACAAGATATCCCTCCTGTCTCCCTCCCTCCTGCTCCCCATCTCCAAAAAAAGGAATCAAAAGAAGAGCCGTGGAGTTAGGTGCTTCCCAGGGTCAGCCTGCTAAGAAACAGGGTAGCATGCTTAGTGTGCTGGTCTAATCCACTCCAGTCAAATCAGAGTCATGTGGCCCCTGCTTAAATGTGGTTCATGAATCTTTTAAAAAATAAACATCAGATTAGTACACAGCACAGTGATCCTGGCCTTGAACTTAATGAGAGGCTGGGCCACCTCAAAAGGACAGAATCAGTCTCTAAAGAACAGGGGAAACATGAGATGCTGGGTGAGACCAGGGTTCTAATCCCAGATCTTCCATTGACTGTTTGCATAAGGTTTGGTACACATTAAGAACCGTAAAAATAATCCAGTTTCCTTCTGCTCCCAAATGCCAGGGATAGAATCAGTGAGCCTCCTTGTTTACAAGTGAGATTGCTTTAGAGACAGAAAAGCAGGATGTTCATAGGGGAGCTTTCTGCTATGACCCTCCTAGCTCACATCACAGCAGTCTACTGTAGTAGTGAGGGGCTACTGAGAGCATCAGAGACTGGTCACTATACAAAAGCACGCAGGGCTTTCCACAGCCTACGCCAGAGACAACACGAACACTGCAGCGATGTTCCTGGCGTGCCTCAGAACTAATCCCACCCTCAGGAGGCTCTGGACTACTCTCTGCTTCTAGGATGTAAACTCGTGAATGAATGGCTGCCGGTTTTGTTCCTCGGACAGCAGGCAAATGTTCTAATCTTTCTCCCCACTGTGCCTTTGTATGATCCTCACAGTAACTGTTACTATTCTATCGGTGTCCTGAACCTAGGTGAGTGGAGACTAAAAAGGAGGCAGACTAAAGCCTCACGCAAGAGCCGTCTGTATTCAGGGCATCAGACGATTTATATTCTGAGGGAATTCTGAGGGTCAGGCAAGGTCATGAGCAAAGTTCACATGAGCTTAGGCTATCGATATACATTCACATGGACAACTCGTGCTTAGGAACATCATTCTGTATAGTGATGGAGACGAAGACAGGTAATCTAAAGTAATCCCACTCCTACTTATGACGCCTGGGAGGGGCACGGATGCACCTTCCAAGAGCCACCACATTATGGACAAACCGAGAGAGATCACAAGGCTTTTGCCTCTCACAAGCTCTCAAAAATTCTCCTCACCCAGCTTGATTCATGAACCAGGTTCTGATAGTGACTACCTTCCAAAAAGTTAGGGATTTGTTCCAAACTACACAGTGGAAGTCTTTTGTAAACTAATTTTACAAGAGTTTTTTTTTTTTTTTAAGACAGTTGTTTCAATGATGATGAATAAGTAGGTGACTAACTCCTATATGGTCCTGAACTGGGTCTTTCATTTCATTTTTACCATAAAAATATACTTAAGCTGTAAAACTTTTGTTTTCAAGCTAGACATCAGTGCTTAAGAAACTGAAGCTGTTATACATTGTTAGACAGCACAGCAAACCACTGCGGAGGACACAGGCTTGTGTGCTAATAGGTTCTCCAGGCTCCTGCTGAAGGGGCAGGAAGTTGCTGTTGAAAGAAAGAACAGGCCAAGAAAAGGGGAAGGAGAGCCAGGTGTGAAGGACAAGCGAGAACCAGTTAAAAGATTATTTATTCAATAAAAGCTTTAAGACATGGCTGGATTATATTCACAAACTGCTTGCAGTCTTTACTTTTAATAACAACTATATTTCTGGTAAGAGCAACCCTCATGTTGGGGGGGGGGGTTAAAACTGGCTATCACTTCCAAATCTTCCAAATCCCAATGTTTAACATTCGGTTTCTCAAATATCTAATAAAACTGGAAGCTGAATTGACTACTTGCAAAATTCCAATAAAGCTGAAGGGCCTTTATTAATCATCCACATACTTTTCTGTTTAGCTATCTGATTAGTCTGAACTGAACTTTAATGGCACAGGAGGTAGGGGTTAAAAGCAGGCAAAGAAGCATTTTTCTTTCCAGCCTCCTTTGACGTTAATGTGAAAGAGAATCCAGCAGCATCTGTACACTGAACCTCTGCGAGCATGAGGAGAGGCGGCCTGTACAGTTCTGTGAAGACGATTACCTTAGTCAGTGTTCTACTGCTGTGAAGAGACTCCATGACCACAGCAACTCTTACAAAACAAAGCATTAAATCTGGGCTTGCTTCCAGTTTTCAGAGGTTTAGTTCATTCCCATCATGGAGGGAAGCATGGCAACGCGCGGATAGAATGGTGCTGGAGAAGTAGCTAAGAGTTCTCCATGTTCAGCGGCGGGCAGCAGGGAGAGAGACACTGGGCCTGGCCTGGCTCTTAAACCTCAGAGCTTACCCTAGTGACACACTTCCTCCAAAAAGGCCACAACTACTCCAACGAAGCCACACCTCCCAGTCCTTCTCAAGTAGTGCCACTCCCTGATGACTAAGAATTCAAATATGTGAGCCCTTGAGGGCCGTTCTGATTCAAACCACCACAAGGGCATTTAAAACAGTTCCGATCATTATATTCAGTTTTACCATAAGACAGGATAAGGACCTGTCACTCCAAGATTCCCTTTGTTTCCCTTGAACAAGTACTGTGAATAAATTGTGTAGAGGATGAGATACGTTTGTTTTTAATACCCCAAGGGAAGATATAATAATCAACGCTTATTCAAAATTTCAGTCACCCACAGTAAACAGGAATCCGAATAATAGAAAATTCCAAAAATTTACACTTCCTACGTTTTCAATTGCATGCAGCTCTGGGAGGGAGAGTGGAATTGCCTCCTCCCCATCAAGGACGTGAATGAGCTCAATGTTCACTGTGTCCACACCACATATGCCACTCACACAGTAGGCATTTAGTGGTGTTTAGGTTATCAGGGCAATTGGTGAGGTTTCACAGTGCCTGTGCTCAAGTAATCTTTATTTTAATGACCACTAGCACCAAAGTATTACAGTGAATATATAGGGAAGTATTAGTAGAATATATTAATTGCTCCATTTTGTTATTATTGTTGTTATTCTTAGTGTATTAATTTACAAATTAAATCATCATAGGTATATGTACAAAAACCACATGCTATACATAATATATATGAGGTCTGGTACTATCATAGTTTTAAGCATTTGCTGTGTGTCTTGGTCACTGTTCTATTGCTGTGAAGAAACACCATGACCCAAGGCATCTCTTCTACTACAGAAAAGCATTTTAATTGGCAGCTTGTTTAATGTTTGAAGGGCTTCATTCTTTAGCATCATGACAGGGAGCAGGCAGCAGGCACTGGAGAAACAGCTAAGAGTTACATCCTGACACACAGACTGAGACAGGGATTCTGGGCTTAGAATGGACTTTTCAAACCTCAAAACCCACCCCCAGTGACACACTTCCTCCAACAAGGCCACACCTCCCAATCCTTGTAATCATTTCAAACAGTTCCACTCCCTGGTGACAAGGCATTTAAATATATGAGCCTATGAGGGCCAATCTTATTCAAACCAACCACCCTGGGGTTCTTACAACGTATCCTTTCCAGATAAGGGAAGACTGCCATTATAGTTTGCTAAAGCCTACATTTCTAAGACTATCTTTATCTTGATGTCACTGTTCATACCTCTTAGAAGCAAGCCCTAAAGAAAACCTACATTCATTATTCATTATTCATCCATCATTCTGGATGTTTAGTGGATTACACAATGATGCCACCAAACCTCTTCACCTTAGCAATCTTAGCAATCTGACTTTTACCACCTCGCCACACTAAAAAGTAGAAAACGGCCCAGTGAATAAAGTACTTGGCCACACAAGGCTGGCAACCTGAGTTCCATCCTTGCACATAAAGGTGGAAGGAAAGATATGACTTTACACCGTTGTCCTCCAACCTCCTTGCATAAAAATACAAAAACATACAACAACAACAATAATAATGATGATGATGATGATAATGTGGTCTTAATAGAAATGAATCCCTAGATTCTAGATTCAGCCATTTCACTTGCTTTGGCCAATGAAATGAGAACCAAACGTCATGACACCATGAGCCCACTATGTAAAGAATCTGAGCAAATCTGTCAGAGACACTTGATTCGATCAACACTGAGGACTAGGGTACCACGTGACACCACCTACTACAAGTCAAATCACAATGGAAATGAGTTCCATTGGAAAAACCACTGACATGAGTCCAACCTGGACCAATGACCCTATGCAAATATGTGTTTTCAGCCAAATGAAACAGTACCTCAGACCCTAAAATCTTAGGAGAAACTTCACCTGTGGCATGTGCTCTTTTGTGTAAAGAAGATTCATAATCTTTGAGTCTCCAAGTGCCCTGTAAGTCTAATAAAACATAAAGGACAAGCTGCCTGAAACCTAACTTCTCAACCATGGAAGGTGGCTTGACTCCACAGAACACAGGCTGCCTGGTTCTGGAAAAAAAGAAAACTACATCTCTAGCATATGAGTCTAAAACATACGTTTGGCTATTCATACCCACCTTTTCCAGAGTAGAGAGCAGTGAGACTCGATTGCAAGGCAGTGCAGCTAAGAGTCTTCACAGACTAAACTCAAAGTCCTCTAAAACTTTGTATCTATCCCATTGTCCTAATCCGTTTGAGGCAGAAGTCAGTAAAGTTACTTCCTCCTAGAAGTAAGTGTTTGAGTGTCAAAATGTGTTTCCACGAGAAAGATCCTCACCCTGATGCATCGGCAAAGCTTTCAGATCACTTATCAGAACTGATCCTTATGTGAAGTAGGTGCTGACAACTGAAACGCCAGGGGCAGGAACCTTAGAGGGGCAATCCACCTCTGCTCTGCGCACCGTTACAAAGAAGTGTCAAGTGTCAACAATATCACTCAGGAAGGAGTCACGCCCTGCCTGATCACCGCAGTCTGCAAGAGCTACACCCATAGAGTGGTCCTATGGCTACACCCATGGTCGATCTTGCCCTGGAAACTAGAGTAGGTTCCTAGGACAAAGGGGAACACGATCTCCTGACGTTCGGTTCCCATTAAGGCTGAAGGTGTCGTCTACAGCCGAGAATCCAACCACCGGCGGCAGATGAAGTTCATGCCACCTTAGTGGGGCTGGCTCCGGGCCTCGTCTGCCCGCTACAGGGCAAAGTGAACACAGGACCCCAGCAGACACACGACCACCAGCACCCGCAGCCCCCGAGTCTCAGCGGTGACAGCGACGCGGGATCGGATCGGCCCCACTCTCACTCACCAGCCTGGTGGCTCGGTACGGCCCGGGTCCCACTATGCGGTGCTCCATTCCCAACCCGCAGCAGTGGTGGGGCAACGCCAGCACGGACCACAGAACTCACCGCGCCGCAGTTTGAATCACAAGCCGGGAGCTTCAGGGCGCTGATTGGACAGCGCCGGGGCACGTGACAGGAACTGCGTGGTGGGCGGGGCTATGGGTGTCCTGGATTTCATTACCCGAGGTTGCGCCTCTCGCAGCTCACCTCTCGCAGCTAGAAGAAAAGGACACTTCCTCCTCGCCAGAGGGCGCTCAGACGCTCGCAGAGGTGACTGGTCGCGCAGGGTACCGCCTAGCAGGCAATGGATGGCGCTGCCCAAACCCTACCTACCCGGACCTTCCCTGCTGCGAGCCCACTCAGAGCAGGAGCTCTGCAGACTCAGAGCCCAGTGAGCCAAACCTAGCTGGAACCTGTAGATAATTCCTGTCAGCACTCGGGTAGCAAAGAGAGGAAGAAGTGGGTGGTGAAAGGAAGCGAGCTGACAGCTGTCCAAGAGGAAGAACATTTATAAAGCAGATAAAGGCAGTCCGCCATAAGGACTGTACAAAGACTTTCTGAACTATAAGGAGGCCTGGTCAGCTTCTGTTGTGTTCTCTTGATAAAGTACAGTAATCTTTCTCCTCCTTGAACTTACGTTTCGTATTTAGCAATCTGATTGAAATTGTCAGTCCTTTGTTTATGGGGCTGATGAATTCGTCTTCTCTGCACTGAATCACCTACACTTCTGCCCGTTAGAATTGTTGGTCCGACTTGTAACTGATCAAAGAGACAAATGACTTCACTTTCTACTGTATGCCTTTAACTCAGTTTATGGATCCATGCCTGGACTCCTAAGTGAAGACGAGGACGGGAGACTGCTGAACAACTCCTCTTGATCGTAGAAGCTACTATGCAATAAACAGAGAGTGGTTAATTCACTAGACAGTGATTAATTCGGACACTGGTAAAAGTGCTGAGAACAAATAGGGCTGCGCATGAGACACTTGCAGGAACACCCCCTTCAGGAAACATGGTAGAAGAGGGTACAGAAAGAATGAGCTGAGGTATAGGGAAGAAAGCTGCGGGATACTGTCTTCTGGACATACTATGGCTGACCTGGTGGTTGCACTCATGAATTCACGACAAATGTGATTACCTGTACAAGACCTGCACGCGATGGAGCCTGTCAATCAATATTCTAGCATACCAGGGACGGGCACATGAGACCAGTAGTGATGAGATTATTAGAAATTGGAAATTATTGGCTGCTGAGAGACGCGGTCTATTTTCTTCCAGTAAATAGCCCCACAACCATGTTTGGGTACGAAACCCTAATTAAACTCAGAGAGTCATTCAAAAAAAAAAAGAAAGAAAGAAAGAAACCAAGATTACAAAATCAAACCTGGATGCACTCAAGGTGTGTATGTGTGTGTGTGTGTATATATATATATATATATATCTTGACTTCTTACACCTCCAAACATCGTGAAACAGTTCTGCTTGTCTGTGATGAAGGTTGCCAAAAAGACAAAAAGATGCCTGTATACTTTAGTACAAGAGGCAGATGGAAAAGAAATTCTAGAGTTTTGTCCACCATGATGGTATTGCCCACCCTCAAATTATGCTGCTTTCGACTCCCATGGAACTCACAAACAGAAATTTGCTAGATCTAGATTTCCATTTCAATAACAACCAGTGTACTCACAAGCCCAGTGACTTGAAGCCCAGTATTTAATTCCCCTCTACACACTGGCGAAATGGAAATCTTGATGGTTGTCTTGCAGAGTTGATGTTAAGGACTAGAAATAATCCATGAAGGTACTCAAATGATGTGTAGTATATAGCAATGGTTAAAATAATGACCTCAGGAGCTAGAGAGATGGCTCAGCAGTTAACAGCCCATACTGCCTTTACAGAATACCAGAGTTCATATCCCGGCACCCACATCAGGCAGCTCACAATGACCCGTAACTCAAGAAGATCCAGTGCCTGCCTATTCAGACCTCCACAGGCAACTGTGTTCACGTGCACCTACCCACATACAGACACAGGTACCCAGACATAACTAAAGATAAAACATTTTTAAAAGGAGCTACCCTTGAAAACAAAATCATACTAGCTTCTTCAGCAGCATTTTCCCAAGTCCCCTATGAGCCACAGATGATAATTTCCATTAACTTGAAAGGCATATATCCAAAGATCCACAAAGGTAGCCTATGTGGATGTTGTATAAAAACACCACTGGCCATCTATCAGGCCTTTGAGGTCACATAAGAGCAGTTCCACAATTCCCACACACTCCTCCCCAAATCCAGTGCTATCCACCTATTTTTCACTCCTGGCCGGGCTTCTTCCTGTTTCTCAAACACACTCCTGCTTCAGGGTCTGCAGTTTCCTGCCAGGACAGTGCTTACCCAGCATCTTGTACAGCCTTCTCCATCAGTGCTACCCCACAGTCTTCCTACAAGTATTCCCTGACCTCAGCTATGAGGTTTCATAACACACCACTCCTGCACTGCTTTGTTATCTTCAGAACACGTAGCATCTACCTAGATCTGTTTTGGTTTTGGTTTTGGTTTTGGTGGTGGTGGTGGTGGTGGTGGTGGTTTGTTTGTTTGTTTGTTTTATTTTGGTTAGTTGCGAACATGAAACAGGGGAGGGGCATTTTTGTTGTTTGTCTATTCGTTTTCTACCAGTAAGATAAAGATTACTCAATAAAGAGGTTCCACCTTTATGGAGATTTTTTCTTGTTTTTGAAATATGGGGAGGACTTGGCTAGACTATGTGGGCGGAGAAAGGAGAAGGTAGATGTCCTGTAACACTGAACCCAGACATGGCAGCCAGCAATACTTGTTCTGCATAACATTTTAGTGCCCTATTGGATGTCTAGGTAGGAGGAAACCAGGCTTGTAACTCTCTGAGGCCTCTCTTCACTTCTACCTAAAATTTCAAGAATATTTTGGATGATCCAGGAACATTAGGCTCTGTTTCATATATGACTGCAGCAAAGGTTACCACGTCAGAAGTCATTGTCACCAATGACAAAGCACACTGTGACGTCTGACACAGAATGCATCAGCCTATATCTGCAGTTGTTGAATTCCTGGAAATGACACAAAAAAAGTGTCATATACTTAGCTCTTATTTCAGAATACAAAGCAAAGGGGGAAATGGTCTCCCAACGTTCAACTTTTTTTACTACTATTATAATTCCATGTGTGTTGCACATACATGAGAGTAAGTGCACACATATCACATTGTGTGTGCGTGCGTGCGTGTGTGTGTGTGTGTGTGTGTGTGTGTGTGTGTGTGTGTGTGTGTGTGTGTGTGTAAGAAAGGGGGAAGGGAGACCAACTATTCAGTCAGTTCTCCCCAGTAGGTAGTGGGAGTCAAACTCACGGAGTCAGCTTGCATTGCAAGCACTGGTACCTAACAATCCATCTCTCCAAGACACACCTTATGTGCGAAAATACCTGCACGTTCTTGCTGATTTCATGGTATTTAAATAGCTGTGTTTAAATAGTTGCTTGTGTTTGAAGAGAATACTCCTTGATTAGAAGTCACTTACACCTGAGCGTGTGGCACTTCGGGAAAGCTCTGGCCTATCATGTGCTTTTATCTTTCCACATATGCGAATAGCATTTCCTTTTGATTATATGTAGGTTGATCATCAGTGTTAATCTCATCAGGAGATTCAGTTGGGAGTCATTTCTCTGGAATATAAACCAGGAGGTGGAGGATATGGTCTTTCCCACTGTTCCCTTTTCTATGTTCATTCAGAAAGCAGAGTGTGAAGAGGAGCTGACCTGCCCCTGGGACCTTCTTCCTTTGGTGAGAATCCATGCTCTAAAAGTCCTTCAACTTTCCTAGACAATACCATCAGCTGCGGACCCACCATTCAAACATGTAAGCCTATGGGGAACATTTTACATCCAACCATGATTGTCCTAATTATCATATACCTTTGTATCAATATTGAAATGGTTTAACTTCCTTTTTAGAACATTTGAGTGCAAGGGAAATTCTGTAATTTAGTCTATGGTTTTCCATATATGGGTATACTGTAATTCTTTCTTTCTCCCTCCACTGAATGAGCCCAGAAGGAAGCCGTTTGGGTTTTGTTGATGATGTGTACTTGTTTGTTTTTCTCATATAGCCTAAGCTGGTCTTGAACCCAGGACTTCATGCATGGCAGGCAAGCTCTCATTCAGCTCTGCCACATTCTTACATCCATTGTTGCCTCTTTTATTTAAAGATCTATCACTGATGTTAGGTGCCTATGACTTCAACACATGGGAAGCTGCAACAGGAGAATGGTGAATTTGAGGCCAGATTAAGCTATATAATAATACTTTGTCAAGAGCAATAAGTATACATTTCTATTTATATAAATTCATTTGTGAATACAATTATGCACTTGTGTGATATATATGAAAATGTATATACATAGGTATACTTATAAGTATGTATGTATTTTTCTACTTTTATTTACTGCTTTAGTCTATATATTATATAAATATAATCTGCCTCTTCCTTTAAAGAATACCACTTCCTTTTGCCCTTTTAAATTTGCATTGGAGGGCTCATCTGCCCATTCCCACGTACAGGTCAAAAGGCAACATCGAGTGTCTTTCTCTATCTCTATCTCTTCTTTTCTTAGACAGAGTTTCTCACTAAATCTGGAGCATACCAACTGGCTTGACTGGTTGGCCAGTGAGCACCCCCAGATTCTCCTGTGTAGGACTCCAAACTCCGGGATAACAGATAACTTAGTTTGAATTGTTTTACTAATACCTTCAAAATCAAAATGGACCATCAAAATAAAATTCAACAGATATTTATATAAAGACATTTTAGAGGAACCAGTAATTTATGTATCCAAGTAACCTTTACCAGGCATGATATATATGTGTATATGTATACATATCTGTGCATATGTATATGACTTTCAATCATAGTTGAAAAACTAAAAATGATAAAAGCCAATGTCTTTTTTTTTATTATTAACTTGAGTATTTCTTATATACATTTTAATGTTATTCCCTTTCCGGTTTCGGGCAAACATCCCCTCCCCCTCCCCTTCTTTATGGGTGTTCCCTCCCCATCCTCCCCCATTGCCGCCCTCCCCCAACAATCTAGTTCACTGGGGTTCAGTCTTAGCAGGACCCAGGGCTTCCCCTTCCACTGGTGCTCTTACTAGGATATTCATTGCTACCTATGAGGTCAGAGTCCAGGGTCAGTCCATGTATAGTCTTTGGGTAGTGGTTTAGTCCCTGGAAGCTCTGGTTGGTTGGCATTGTTGTACATATGGGGTCTCGAGCCCCTTCAAGCTCTTCCAGTTCTTTCTCTGATTCCTTCAATGGGGGTCCTATTCTCAATTCAGTGGTTTGCTGCTGGCATACGCCTCTGTGTTTGCTGTATTCTGGCTGTGTCTCTCGGGAGAGATCTACATCCGGCTCCTGTCGGCCTGCACTTCTTTGCTTCATCCATCTTGTCTAATTGGATGAAAAGCCAATGTCTTGAATTATCTTTCAGCCCCCTGATTAAAGTTTGGGTTGAACTGGGGTTCACTGAATAGGAACTGTGTATTTAATTACATTACAGTCCCACTAAGTGTAACTCCCAGTTATGTCTCCATTAAATCATTGCACCCATTTCTACATCCTGAGTGTAATAACAGCTTTGATAACTTGCTGTGTGTTCTCTTCTGTGACACACTTAAGTGTGAGACTGTCAATGTGCAAACATTTTCACGGGATGGGTGTCATTACACTGAGAACTGGTTGTCACTGACTTGCCGCTGGCATCAGGAGGCTGCAAGCTGAGCAGCGGAAAGCACTTTGCCTCAAGTATGCTCTGTGTTGGTCGTTGTGTTTCTCAGTCCCTGACCAGAGAGTGGCTGAGCTCTGCCTTGACATCCAGAGGATTCCAAGATATGACATTCAGTCCAGCTCCTCTCATACAAGTCACTCACTGCTTACACAAGACTTTAACTCTTCAGGATGCCCGGGGTGCATTCAGCATTTTTATTGGCATTTTAGTCATCAAAAATGGCTACTTGTAGGGGCTGGAGAGATGGCTTAGTGGTTAACAATGCTTCCTGCTCTTCCGGAGGACCAGAGTTCAGTTCCCATCATCCATATTGAGTGGCTTACAACCGCCTATATCTTCAACTCCAAGGCATATCACTCCCTCTTCTGGCCTCTGCAGGTATATGCATTAAGGTACACACACACACACACACACACACACACACACACACACACACAGAGAGAGAGAGAGAGAGGTGTACACTCAGAGATGTGCAAACACACACACAATAAAGAGAGAGTGAGAAAGAGAGATGCACACACAGATACACAGATATTTCATTTGAAAATAAAATAACTCTTTTAAAAAGTATTCGTTTGCTAAGGTTCTAAGAGTTAAAAGCCTGGCTTGATTTGCACTGCTATTAGTCTGTACCACCACCTCATTCATAAATGGCTCTCCAGAACTCTCATTAATGGCAGTCACCAATAGGAGTAGTGGGTGAAAAAGAAAGTAGTAAAGATGAATAAAAAAATAATTCTTTTAAAAACTATATAATTTCATTGTAATTATTTAACTATTAAATAAAATTATCTCAGCAGTTTAAAAAATGAACGTTCTCAAAATACTCAAGGATCTATTATTTGGCTACTCACTGATTCAACAAGTATGCAGTAGATGATGCGGTCCCTCTTGCCTATAGTTGGCATCACTAAATAAGAAGTGATGAGGAACTAGACATAATAGGAACACACACGCGCACACACACACACACACACACACACACACACACACACACACACTCATACACACATGCATACACCCATGTAAGGGAGGAGATATATCTTGAGGTGATTGAATGCAAACAAGAAAAGCAGAAGATGGTGTGGAGAAATGCTCCTTTTATCCCAATAATAAAAGAAGCTATAACTGACCAAGGGCTATGTGAATAGTGGGTATGGCTGAAATAAGGGAGCTGAGTGGGGAACAACCTTAAGCCAGGAAAAGGAGAAGACCACAGAGAAGCCTGAGACAGGTTCATGCCTACCCTATCCAGAGAGCACAAGGAACCTGACACTGGAGGTGAAGGGAAGTGGGATAGAGATCAGATACAGGGTACAGCAAGGGATACATTATAGTCTGTGGGATCAAAATGTTTGTTTAATGAGAAGTAAATACAATTCTATTAAAATTCTAATTTAATGAAAAGTACATTTAAAATGTTTGAGCAGGCAAGGGCCAAGATCTGAAATGTTTTTAAGTGCTACTCTGGCTACTGTGCCAACAATGATTGGACAGGGAAGACCTGGGTCACAGAGTGGGAACAGGCAAACTGGGCAGGAAGCTGTTGAAATAGCCCAACAGAAAATAATAATAATAATAATAATAATAATAATAATAATAAAATCAGCCTAATACTGGTGTGTAGTGGCATCCAACAAGCAGTTGTTGAAGGAATAAACAAATAAACTAAAGTGAAACTAAACTTCAAAAGGTTTCAATTTTACAAGTTGACGAAACAGCTCAGTAAGTCTAAGTGCTTGTGCTAAGTGTAAAGGCCTGAGTTTGACCCATTTAGAAGAGGAGCAAAATAATCACAGGAGGCAGAGGCGGGGGAGGGAACTGGGTAGGAAGGGGCGGCTGTGGAGAAATGGAGGGGCAGGACCAGGAATGGGGAAAAAACAAGAGGGATGCCCAAAGGGTCAGGAATGTAAATCAAATTATGCAGTAGTAAGGATTCGGGGAAGGGGGTCCCTAAAACTTTCCAGAGACCTGGGATGTGAGAGGCTCCCAGGATTCAATGAAATGACATTAGCCAAAACTGCCCAAAAGTGGGGAGGATAGAACTAGAAGAGACCACATCCAGTAGATAGGAATGACCCTCAATTGAGGCAGGGGACCTCCCACTCATCTTCAAATTTTAACCCAAATTTTTCCCTGTCTAAGTGCAGCAGAGACTGAAGGAAAGGCCATCCAGTAACCACACCAAATCCTGACACTATTACTGAGGCCATATTGTGCCCACAGACGGGAGCCTGGCATGGTTGTCCCCTGAGAGGCTCTACCAGCAACTGACTGAGACAAAGGCAGATACTTACAGTCAACCACTGGATTGAGGTTGGGGACTGATATGGAAGAATTAAAGGAAGGACTGAAGAAGCTGAAGGGGATTGCAATCCCACAGGAAGATCAACAGTGTTAACTCACCTGCACCCTGCAGAGCTCCCAGAGACTAAGACAAAAACCAAGGAGTTTACACGGGCTGGTTTATGGCACAGGGTATGTAGGGCCCCAGTGTGAGAGGATGTGCCTAATCCTGTGGAAACATGATGCCTCAGGGAAGAAGGATGCTGGTGGGGGTGAGGTGGGGGTAGGTAGGCCAGTCAGGGAGCACCCTCTCAGGTGTAGGGGTAGAGTGGGCTGGAGAACTGGGGAAGGGGGACCAGGAAGGGGGCAACTTTTGAAATGTAAATAAATAAAATAATTTAATAACGATTAAAAAAAAAAAAAAAGACCCGAGTTTGAGTTTGATCCCAAGGCCCACACCTACAGGGTGGATGGAGAGTTGACTCCAAAATTTGTCCTCTGTGATCAACATATGAGCCTACACACACACACACACACACACACACACACACACACACACACACACACACACACACACACATCAGTCAACCATTGTAATTGTAAAATGTTTAATTATCCATTTCTGTTCTATGTATGTGGGTTAACTCTCATAATCTCAGCACTGAGGAGGTATAGGCAGGAATACACAATAATTCTAAGTTGTTATTGTTGTTGTTGTTGTTATTCTTATTACTCATTTCTTGTGACTAGAGAGATGGCTCCAGCAAGCTGAAAGCACGTGCTGCTCTTGCAGAGGACCGGGGTCAGTTCTCAGCCCCTACATGAAAGGCTTACTATCAGTAACTCCTGGCCCAGGCGATCAGCACCCTCCTCTGGCTTCCTCAGGCACAAAGCATGTACACAGTGTACTTACATAATTCTAAGCAACACACTAGCATGTACAATTACAACCAACGAACACTTTAAAATTACCAATTTCTTGAAGGAACATTTGATTGATTCTGTAGTTGGCATTTCATATATAAACTCACTCTACAGAATGACCGCCCTTTATATTTTCATATACCATTTACCAGATTTGATCCTGAGTCTGCCCCTCTGCTAATTTTTCTCATCAAAAGTTGTCTGTATTCACCTTTCCTTTCGAGTTTAGAAAGTGCAACCCACCCATACCCGGTGCCTTGGTTTATAACGGTCCCTTCGCCTGCTGCCACCTCATAGTTCTTGTGTCAGAATTCAAAAGTTGTTCTAAATGAGCCTTTGCCAAAGGACATTGCTAAGTGAAGCTTTATATTTGGGTACAAGCTCAACTTGTGGCACATCTTGGCCATGCCAAAGAGCATTTACAACAAAATGTATTTCTCAATAGCTGGAAAAGTAAGACGATGGAAAAGCAATTTGTAGCCAACATTGGCCTGGGGAACGTTGGATGGATTAGAGAAAGATCCTGGAGATAGAAAAGCCATTTAGCAAATCACTGGAGGATTATAGACATGAAATTGCAACCATAACAGAGTGGTGTGTGGAAATAGTATGTGTTCTTGATACTGGTGGATGTCAGTGTTCAATGGACACCTTTGGAAGGGGTTCCAGGTTCTTACTGCCTGGAAGGAGGTGGACAGAGGCACATGGAGAGCAAGAAAAGCAAGAGAATTTAAGAAAGGACACACACTGAGGGAGAGGCAGACTGCAGAAGAAACAGTTTAGTGGCTGAAAGGTCTTCAATGTACACACTGTCAGGACAAGTGTACCATGTAGGGTGATCTTCAGTGTCATCTGCATTCTCTGGGACATATAGTTATGCATACAACTTCACATGTTTCATACCTCAGTGACATGAATCTCCACCTACGGGTAACAGGACAGCGGGGAGTGACTCTCTCCTCCCATACCAGTGGATCCATTTGTGCGGTGTAGTCCCACTATTGGATTTAGTCAAAGGAATTGAAATCAATGTATAGGAGGAATAGCTGCATGCCTCCCAAGTTTGTTACAGCACCATGCCCAATGGCCCAATGCGGAATCAACCTAAGTGTCTATCAGTGAATGAATGAACAATAGAATAAAATAAAAATGTAGAATTTTTATAGCCCCGAGAGAAATAAGGATTTTTCTTTAAAAAGGGAAAGAAGGAAAAGAAAGAGGGAGGGAGATGGAGTATTAAACACCACAATGGAATATTATTTAGCCATAAAAAATGCAGAGATGCTATCATTTGTAGCAGCATAGATGAGAATATACATATATTGATCGAAGTAAGCCAGGCACAGAAAGACTAACACATTTTCTCACTCACTTGAGGAAACTAAAAGTTTAACCACATTAAAGTAGAGAACAGAATGAAATTCAAGGAGTTAGGATGGGTAAGTGGGAGGGAGGAGAGAGAAGATAGACAGTGGGTACCAAATGTAGTAAGTATAAGGAAGTAATTCTAATATTGTAAAGATCGTATGGCAAAGTACATAATAATTATTGTATATCTCTAAGGACATAGAAGAAAAGGGTTTGAAGGTTTATAAACATTTTCATATTTGTCAAGATGGGAATGCTAATTTCCCCCAACCTCATCATTCTATATTTTATGTGTGTGTGTGCGTGCGTGTGTGTGTGTGCGTGCGTGTGTGTGTGTGCGTGTGTGTGTGTGTGTGTGTGTGTGTGTGTTAAATTATAATACTTAACTCCATAAGTGCAAAGATTTAAATCGATTAAAAAGTAAGCAGTTAGGGGCTGGAGAGATGGCTCCGTTGGTTTTCTAGTTAAGCTTCTTGGCTGAAATAAACCCTGTGGCCCAAGGCAACTTGGGAAGAACGGGGCTTATTTCATCACACACATCCAGGTAACAGTCGGAGGGGGGCCAGGGTCTCAAGCGGGAACAGAGGCAGGGATCACCGAGAAAAGCTGCTTCTGGTTTCCTCCTCCTCCTCCTCCTCCTCCCCCTCCTCCTCCTCTTCCTCTTCCTCCCCCCTCCTCCTCCCCTCCTCTTCTTTCTTCCTTACCCCCTCTTCCTCTCCTTCTCCTCCTCTCCTTCTCCCCTTCCCCTCCCCCCTCTAGCCCCCTTCCTTTCCCTCTCTCTCTCTGGCCTGTACTCAGCCTGCTTTCTTATACAACCCAGGACCCCCTGCTCAGGAGTGGCACAGTGGTCTGTGTTCTTCCCCATCCAGCAAGCAAGCAAATACCCCACAAGCATGTCCACAAGACCCATCTGATAAAGACAATCCCTCAAGGACTCCAAACACCACAGACTCATGGGACTGGCAAAGTCCTGGGTTCGTGTACGATGTTAGCAGTGTGTGCAGCAAATGTCAACCAGAACTTCCTTCTCCCCGATGTTTATAGCCTAAGATCACTTCTCTGCAGAGACCTACACTACTGAGATGAGCTAAGGCTGTCTCCTTGGTCAGTTGTATATAAAAATCCTGCCTCCTCATTTGGGTATATAGAATAAACCTGCCCCCTTGATTCAGATTATGAAATAAATGTGCTGAACTTTCAGGCCACTGATAGTATTTCTCTATCAGAGCACATGGCCCATCTGATCACAGCTTTTCTGTGTGTGTGTTTGCTGTTTCTTCATTCCTCATGGGCCCAGTTAGGTCAGTCCCTAAGCTGTACAGGTCACACAGCACACTGCATCAAAAGAATATGGTGGAAAAACAATCCAAGCAAATCCTAATGTCAACTTAGGGCCTTTCACAAGCACACAGGCACACACACAGGCACCTGCATGCACACATACACCCACACCTGTGCAAACACACACACACACACACACACATAAAAAAAAATTACTCAGAATAATGTTTGACTAATAGCTGGGTTTCCTTTGACCCAGTCAAGCCTGCTACCTAAAATGAACTGTAGAAGCCACATAGTTCCCAGTTAGAAGTACAAGGACCTTTCAGTGATTACCAAACACCACGCTAGGTATTGTGCCTAGGCATTATGCACATATAATTAAGGTCCCTGGCCCATTATCTACCATACTAGAGCTATAACAGGACCCCAGATAAGGCTGGCTTCATCACATGAGCCGCGTGAGACAGTACTCTCCAGTTGGTCTTAGAGCTGACGTCAGACATTTATAGCAGAATTGAGTTCTGCAAACCTAGATGAGTCACAAGCAGAAAGACTTAGCCACAAGCCACAGGGAAACAGGAGATGTCTGTGTAAACAAGAAAGAATACCAAGGGATACAGACTTCGTTATGCTCAAAATCACCAAGGTAGCTTATGACTTCAATGTTGTGAATTCTATACACAGTGGCCCCTAGGTCCCATAGCTGGTTTACAGTTTTGACTACTTTCTCCACTGATCTCTACCTACTTAATACCTGATTTTGGTTCTTGACGCCTGATACTCTCAGCAGAGTTAGCCACACCAGGCCGGAACACTGTGATCTGAAAGCCGTGAGCCATTCATTAAGTGTTGTACAGCATCCGTTAGACTTGTGTCATTTCTTGTATAACAATAGGAAACCAATACACATTTTATAGGCAAAACTCTTAAGTGTTTGTCTGGTATAGCCGTGATTAAAAGGAATGTCAATATTTAATGTGTGACTAGCTATAAGAGATGCGAGGGTGACAGTGGGGGATTAAATATGGCTTCAAAGTCACTTCGAGGCTGGAGGAAAGACTGAGCACAAGCCACAGGGAAACAGAAAGTGTCTGTGTATACAAGAAAGAATATTAAGGGATACACACTTCATTATGCTCAAAACCACCAAGGTAAGTTATGACTCAGTTTTACAAATTCTATACACAGACATACCTAGATTCCATAGCTGGTTCATGGTTCTGACTATTGCTAACAGAGTTTCAGATATTTATGACAAGCACAGATTTCTAATCTCAGTGAAACTCTCACCCTGGAAGTCAAGTATAAGTAAGCTATTTCCAGTTTGTAAGTGATCTCACCCAAACACCTGCGATTGTGGGTGCATAATGACCTCGCCGTTCTGTGTTTATCGCGTGCCTCTGCCTGCTGTAGGCTGGTGCACGATGACCTCGCTGTTCTCTGCTTTGCGTGCCTACGTTCTCTTGTAAGCAGCATATTGGCAACTCTGCTATTTGAAAATTCACCGAAGTCATCCACTCTGATCCCCGGAATGACAAAGTTGGAATTTAGAGCTGGCGAGCTGGATCCATCAGTAAGCACACTTGCATTGCAAGTCTGCCGATCTGAGTTCAAATCCTGATTCCTCACGGAAAGAGCTGAGAGCGTCAGCGTGTCATCCATACACCCAGCACCGGGGGAGGCAGAAACGAGAATCTCCGTGGCTTGCTGGCTACCAGCCTAGCTCCAGGTCCATTGAGATACTCTATTTCAGAGAAATAAGGTAAAAAGTGACAAGTGCAGCAGGCACTCAGCTTTCTCTGGCCTGCACGAGTGTGCCCATGAACCCCTGGCGCGCACATGTACGCATACATCGCCCAAATACACGGTATCGACACACTATTTTTTTTTTATTAAAAAAAGGAAGTGGGAATTTAGGCGTACATTTGATTGCTAATGAACCATGAAAATTAACCCACAGTCATATATATTCACATAAAAGGTGAGGGCACAGCGGTGAAAATAGAATTCAAAGAGATGAATGGAGCCATGGGAGGAGGAAGAACAGAGAGGGGAAGAGACTCAGCCAGTCTTCTACTTCAGACCCTGTATCTGCAGTCTTGACTGGGTCCTCCGACCCTGACCCCTACCGCTTCACTGTGTATATAGGCGTGTCTGTCCACCCCAGCCTTTCCCTCCGCAGCTAATCCTGTTCCTGCAGCAGTTCTAATAAGGGATCCTCCCCTTTTTAAGCGTCCCTGGAGCCTCCAGCTCAGCACAGCTATCAAAGGCCTCTAAATTATTCTTGAAGATTGTGAGTACACTGTCACTTTCTTTTTTTTTTCTTTTTTTTTTTTTTTTCTGGTTCTTTTTTTTGGGGCTGGGGTCCGAACCCCGGGCCTTGCGCTTCCTAGGCAAGGGCTCTACCACTGAGCTAAATCCCCAACCCCAAAGGCCTCTAAATTATTCTTAAAGGCCCAAGATTAAAGTTTGGCCTCTGCTGAATTACAGCACATGATGACGTATTATGATGATGACATATTACGATGACGACGTATTATGATGACATATTATAAGAGTTTGCTGGCTACTGACAAACCATGAAAGGCTAAAGTCCGGAATTAGCAGATGATTTGGCTAAACCGCAGCAGCTAAACTCAGTTCTGAAAAAAACTTACCAAGCTGCTTAAAAATCATCTAGATTTTTAAAGAGCTTCATCACAAATGGTCCCCAATAGCAAACATATTTGATGTAGCTGGAGGGCGGGGTTGGGGGTGGGGGTGGGGAATCATTTACAAAAGGAGGTCAGAGGAGGTTAACAGGGAATATGCAGAACCCTGAGAAGGCCTCTGGCTTCACAGGCAACACCTGGAAGGAGTAAGGGACTTCCTGCCAGGCAAAAATTTTTAACAGCAAATTTCCTACTCCTAGCAACAACCGCGGAGGATCATGGGAGCCTGGGCCGTGAAGCCCAACGTGGGGTGGTAGCACCCACACTGGAATCTGAAGTGCTTTGGTGCTCAGCAGCACCAAGCTAGGAACTGAATGTAACTCTGACTGGGAGGCCAGGCCTCTCAGGGAACAAGGGAGGCCTGTGAGCCCGGGCGGGGGAGGGTGTGTGTGCGTGTGTGTGTGTGTGTGTGTGTGTGTGTGTGTGTGTGTGTGTGTGTGTGTGTGTGTGTGTGTCAGGCTCACAAAGGCAACAAGCACCTTTGTGTTCCTCCCAACACTGTGGTCCTTATATCCTTTCAGAGCCCTGTGGCTGACACACACTGTGGGCCTGGGCATCATCTTACCCTTTTGTCCTTAGTAATAATGATTACTTTATGGTGTTTTTTCTTTTACTATTCCTTCCCACTGCCTTCTTTTTCCCTTCCCTTCTCTGCTTCCTTTTGCCCTCCCCCCTTCTTTCTTTTATTCATCTTGCATCTTTTTTTTTTATTTTTTTGCTAATTTGCAAGGGTTCTAATGAGAATTCAAATTGTAGGCTTGTCATTTTACCATATTAGATACTTTGAAACCTATAAATCTTCTGAATACCTAAGATGATATACAGGGTTTTAGATTACAATTATTATTCAGAGGCACACACATGACACAGAAGTCAGAGGACAGCTTGCAGAATTGTCAGTCACACCTTTACCCACAGAGCACGTTCACTACGATTGCTTGCTTGCTTGATTGATTGATTAAAATATGGACGTGTACCTGGAAAGAGAAAGAATAAAGGGTTTTTATTTAAAGGATAACACGCAACATTTGGTGTCAGCCTTCACTAGCTATATCATTTGTGAGTTTCTTCCTTTCATTTAAACTCAAGAGGCTTTCTAGACCCTGAAACCTGTTTGACTGCATTTTCCTTATGTAGCTTTCTCTGAAAAGTGCTAATTGGCTGGATTCTGGAATTGACTGACAGGTAATGGCTTGACTGCAGTTCAGGTAAGAGGCTGTTAGGGACCAGGCTCTGCAGCTCTCACTCAGTTACCCTCAGACCTGTCTTACACAGAGCCCTGACTTCAGGTCTCCGGGAGCAGCCTCCCTAGGGAGACCACAGGAGTGATATAATTGCTTGACCTCCTCCCACAGGCTGAGAACTGGAGCTGGGCTCTGGAAGCCCTGTCTAGCAACAATCAACAATCAGGGGACCCAGAGCAGGATGGTAGGAGTCAAGGTTTCTGCCTACTCTATGCTCCAAGTTGCCAGAGCCGGCATGCTGAAGGAATGTTAGAAGAAGCCCATGGATAAGAGGAAGGTTCCAGGCAGAGCTGGAGTAACCACAGAGCTACAGTGCAAGTCTCAGAATCGAGTAAGTCTCACAGGGGGCTTTTACAGAATGAGGCACCATGATTGCCTCTAATAATGTTGCCTGAAAAACAAACAAACAAATAAAAAGCCCCCAAAAACAAATCTGTACCTCAAACTGGTTGTGCCACTTGCTATAAGCTGTGGGATGTTGTAGCCTGAAGAATTTGAAATATAAAAGGTCTAAAAGTTGTCTAGTTCTTATACTTTCATAGAAGAAGCAGGGGATTGCGGATGGAGGGCTCTTTAAAGAAGTCGGAGACCATTCAGCCAGGAGTGGGGGTGGGGCTCACCCACTTGCAATCCTGGCTTTGTTTTAGGAGATTGAGGCAGGAAGTTCATGGTTTGAGCCCAGCCTGAGATCCTGTCTCAAAAAAAAAAAAAAGAAAAGAAAGAAAGAAAGAAAAGAAAGAAAGAAAGAAAGAAAGAAAGAAAGAGAGAAAAGAGAGAAAAAGAAAGGAAAAGAAAAGAGAAAGAAAGAAAGGAAAAGGAAAAGAAAAGAAAAGAAAAGAAAAGAAAAGAAAAGAAAAGAAAAGAAAAAAAAAAAAAAGCCAGTTTGCAGCAGGCAATTACAGTTATCTTTTAGCAAGGTTGCTCCAGGAGTTATGTCAGAAACCCTAGAGGACTGGTTGGAACAGGTTACTGGGCCCTGCTCCCAGAGTTTCTGATTAAGAATGATTTCTTCAGGCCTGAGACTTGTTTCCAACATGTTCCCAGATGATTGTGGTGATAAAGGTCCAAGGGTCATCTGCTGAGCACCATTGCTTTAAAACTGTATCTTGAGGCCATGTATGATACAATGATACAATGTCCAAGGCACACTTAAAGACAGCAGAGAGGAAGGAACATGGGTAGGGACAGAAAGAGAAGACTGTGGATGAATAAATTGCCCTTGGAGCTAGATGACAAGGTGCATAAGGGGGTCACTGCTATTCTTCTATCTTCTTTTACACTTAAATTTCCTGTTTAAAATTGATATAGGTCTGTAATCCCTGATAAAGCTTAAAGATCTTGAATTCAAGGCTGGCCTGGAAACCTATGGCAACCCTGTATCTAAATAAAAAGTAAAAACCAACTGGGGATATGGTTTGGTGCACTATGGCAAAGGCATGCTGCTATAACACACACACACACACACACACACACACACACACACACACACACACACACCCCACATCACACACACATATCCATATATACCCACCACATACATATCACACACACATTGCCCCACACATGCACATCCATCTCACAAGCACACACACACATTTTACACACACATCACATATACATATGCACAGCACAGACATATACATACTATGCACACACGCACATATTCACATACATATATATCATTCTACACACATATACACCTATCTCTCACACATACACATCATATATACACATTTTTATATACACACATTTTGCACAATACACATCACACATATATACATCACACACACACACACACACACACATCACACACATTATATATACACACGAATAAGCAAACAAATAGTTCTGGGGATATATAGCTCAGTGGTAGAGCACTTGAATACTATGCATTCAAGATCCATGGTTGGGTTTATTTTGCTAAGCAATGTCTTATTCTGTAGTCCAGGCTGCCCCAAATTCACAACCCCTTTTTTAGCCTCCTAAATGCTAGAAATTGTAGGTATCAAGCCCAGCCTCAACATCCGTTTTTGGTGTGGGAAGATGTCTTTAACTCTCAGTGATGGAATTAGGGGTCTTAGTTAAGGTTTTACTGCTGTGAACAGACACCATGACCAAGGCAGCTCCTATAAGAATAACATTTCATTGAGGCTGGCTTACAGGTTCAGAGGTTTAGTCTGTTATTATCAAGGCGGGAACATGGTAGCATCCAGGTAGGCATGGTGCAGGAGGAACTGAGAATTCTACATCATCATCCAAAGGCTGCTAGCAAAATACTGACTTCCAGGCAGATAGAATAAGGATCTTAAAGCCCACACCCACAGTGCCATGCCTATTCCAAAAAGGCAATACCTACTAGAACAGGGACACACCTTCCAATACTGCCATTCTCCCTGGGCCAAGCATATACAAACCATCAAAACTACCAAACCCAACAAGATCTCTTCTTGACCTAAAAGTAAAAAAATCTCAACAAATTAAAAAATAGGCAAGAAACTGCACCTCTCATCTCCAGGGATGGGAGGAGTCTACAGAACTTAACATACCTCAATTTATTGTTCTATGGCCTTGCCACTGAATGTCACCAGCACACGCACGTGTGCCTGGAGCTAACCTCAGAGCTCTCCACCTTCGTTCCTTAGTCCATCTGCAAGGAAATAGGGACAGAAACTCTCCCAGCTACAAACCACCCTAGACTCCCCTTGTGACCAGAGAGAGACACCAATAGATCAGACTCTCTGCTGGTTCAGGTTTAAGCTGTGGGGTCCAGGCTTCTTCTCGGCTAGATGTTGAGGATGAAGTTGTGTTATTTCTCGGTCACTCATATGATGTGACACACATATCACAAACATCACAAACTAGGCACATTGACTTCTAGGATTCCTACAGGGAGACACTTCATTTAGAGCTGCGGTTCTCAATACAATGTTTGTCAGGCAGGAAACTTCAAACCTGATCGCTGCCTGCCTTCTTCCATACTGTGATCTCATAGTCCATGTAGTGTGATCTTGGCACGTGGCCTGGGTCCGGGATCCCCCAAGTGATGCATTATAATATTCAGTTTAATCTGAGAGCCAGTATCCTAAATCAGGGCTTCTTCAACGTTCTTCAGTTGTGGCTCCCCCTTCTTGCCTGAGAAATTTTTACTCAACTCTGGGCATAAAGGTACACAAAATGTTCATTCCAATCAGTTATGGCAGAAAGACATACACAGATCTATTCCAAACTTGTTTGGTTTGCATATACTTTGACTACTTCTTAAAGACAAAATAAAGTTAACATGCTAGTGAGATGAACTCTCAACTTTCTCCGGCATTGTTTTATTGACAAAACAATTACTTGTTGAATGCT
This sequence comes from Rattus rattus, assembly GCF_011064425.1. Lineage (NCBI taxonomy): Eukaryota > Metazoa > Chordata > Mammalia > Rodentia > Muridae > Rattus > Rattus rattus. The sequence goes on from NC_046156.1 coordinate 188,663,880, forward strand.
AGTGTGTGTGTGTGTGTGTGTGTGTGTGTGTGTGTGTGTGTGTGTGTGTGTCGACAGGGGATGTGGTGGGGGGTTCATCAGGACACACAGCCCTTCTCTTTAGAGTGCTTACAATCTTGATGGGGAAGATAAATGTGAACTGGGTGATTTATATATTTAAATCATTATGGTGTAGAAGCTCGGAAAACTAGGCACATTGACTTCTAGGATTCTAGGAACATAACAGGAAATGGTTCTGAGTAGCAGGGACTTGGCGTCCCTAAGAATTTGAACTGAGATAAAATAATCTAAATTATTGGTAGGCATTTCTCAGGCCAAGGGATGGGGTTTTGTGTCACTGGTTAGGGCGGGGGACAGCCTGAGAGGGTGATGTGGAAAGGTAGGACCGAACAGAGGCACAGAGAGAAATGTACAACAGCTGAGAATCCAAAGATCAAAACGAACAGTAACTGTGGCTGTGAAGCTGGGCAGATGCTGTCTCTGTGGGGCTGCGAGGACAGCCCTCCCCAACTCCCAGCCCAGCAAAGTAGAAAGCTGATACAGCTTACACAGAGAGGCATAATTAAGTCTGTGTTTTACCTTGTAGGTTGGCTAATGGAGAATACTGGCTGGAGCAAGGGAGCATGCTCGCTTTCCAGCAGGAAGGCTCTGTGGCAGCACAGGGAACTGGCACACTCTAGGGCGGGGCCTGCAAACCATCACTGTCACTTCCTGCCAGTGAACAAAGCACACGCCCATTCTGTGGCTTCCTAAAGGTTTCTATAAGCCGTGAGGAGTGTAACTAAACTATTTCCTAAGCACTCTATCCTAACACCCCCTTCCCCATTCCCTTCTTTTATGCCTTCTAGTGAAATGCCGTGTTGAGGTTGAGTTTGACCCTGAGAGTTTGGGGTACATGAGTCTAAGAACTGACATCAAAAGCCTTCATAAGCGGAGCGGAGATGTATGGGGGAAGGGAGAGGGAATGTGGAGGAGCTCGAAACGAATTTGAGTCTTTGAAGGGGAGGAGTGATGCGGGAGAGGAGGGTGGTGTCTCCGCACAGGCTTGGTGTCACTCTCCCCTCGCCCGAAAGCCCCTTTGCTGCTGCTGTATGACCCTGGAAAGAGTCTGAAATAAGGGGCAGCTGTAAGTGGGCCGCACCAGAAAAGACCGAGAGCTGCAGGAAGATGGTGCAGGTGCTCCTGAGAATTGGGGAATTTTAGCTGTGACAGCTAGCTGAGAGACGGTTTAAAAAGGAAAAGGAAAAAGGAGAGGAGAGGAGGGGAGGGGAGGGGAGGGGAGGGGAGGTAAAAAAGAATGCTGAATGTTGTTTAAAATAGTTTTTTGTTATTGTTTATTTGTTGTTGGTTGGGTTTTGTTTCTCAAGACAGTTTGTATATATAGCCCAGCCTACCCTGGAACTTGCTCTGTAGACTAGGCTGGCCTTGAACTCAGAAACCCACTTGCTTCTGCCTCCAGAGTTCTGGAATTAAAGGCTTGCGAGCTCAGCAGAGCTGGCCCCACTCCTCATCTGAGTAAAGCAGGAGCACTAGCCCTTGGAGCCCAGGCCCAGAGTCGCTGGCTGGCTGACCAACTTAGCTTCTACCCAGCCCAGATTCAAGGCTCTGAGTTGTCCCACCCCAACATCTTCCCCATCTATGAACTGTTGAACCATGCTCAAGGGGCTGGTCCTGCAGAGTCAAAGCTTTAGGATCTCCATGACACGGGACAACAATAAGATATCCAAGGGAAGTCCTCTTGAGGGTCCAATATTGATAGGATAGCACAGGCCAGAGGCCTTGAACCGGACCGATGAACTTTGCAGTTCTATTTGGGCAGAAGGGTACAATCTGTGACACACTGTAGCTTCCATGGTGAGATTTTTTTTTTCTTTTGGGAGGAAGCTTCAGGGGTGGAGGGCAGACATGGAGGGACAAGAAGATGAGTGGGATTGGAGTACATGATGTGAAATTATGTATCATCAGTAAACAGGTTTTTTCAAGCATATATAGAGCCAGGTGTAGTCGCCCATGCTGATAGTCCTGGCACATGGGAGGCTGGGACAGGGAGATGTACAATTTGGAGTTAGCCTAGGCAGCATAGTGAAGATCTGTCTAAAAGAATAACTAGTCAGTGTGGTTAGGTATACCCCCACAATCTCTCAAGGCCATTCTTCCCTGTGTGTGGTGAATTTAAAGCCAGTATAAGTTACATGAAACATTGTTTCAACAACAAAAAAGTACATACAATGCTGTATACACTACTCCAGAGGTTGAGACTTGAAGAATGACTTTACCCCAAGAGTCCAAGACCAGCCTGGTCAATATAACAAGACTTTATGTCAACAAAACAAGGTAAATAGTGTGGTAGTTTGAATATGCTTAGCACAGGGAGTGGCACTATTAGGAGGTGTGGCCTTGCTGGCAGAAGTGTGCCACTGTAGGGTGGGAAATGAGACTTTCCTCCTAACCACATGAGAGCCAGTCTTCTAACAGCCTTCAGAAGAAGATGCAGAACTCTCAGCTCCTCCTGCACCATGCCTGCCTGGATGCTGCCATGCTCCTGTCTTGATGATAATGGACTGAACCTCTGAACCTGTAAGCCAGCCCCAATTAAATGTTGCCCTTGTAAGAGTTGCCTTGGTCATGGTGTCCGTTCATAGCAGTAAAACCTTAACTAAGACAATAAGTAAATAAATAAACAAACTAACTAACAAACAGGAGAAAAGCATACACCATTCTTTGGCTATGGAGGTCTTCCAGAGAGTAAAGTACTTGCTATGCAAGCATGGAGACCTGAGCCCAGATTCTCTACAGCCACAATAGCCTGTCTAGATTCTTTACACCCATAGCCTTGCTGGGGCACAGCAGCACAAACCCGTAACTCCACGGCTAGGGTGCTAGAAAGCAGAAGGCCCCAGGGGCTCAGTGGCCAGCTAGTCTAGCCAAAATGATGAGGCTCAGATTCAAAAGATTAGGTGGAGAGCAGCAGAGAAAGATATCTGAAGTCGTCTCTGGCCTCCAAACATGTATGAACAGGCAAGCATGCCCCCCATAGAAACATACAATTCCTAAGTCATATGAACATATCCTTAAAATATTTTAAAAATTAAAATGCTTCCTAATGTTTTTCGGCAAAGCAGTTTTAACATCGAGTGACCGGCATGGTGGTGTGCTGTGCATTTGCACTCCTGTGCACTGCTCTAGAACAATCCAGAACATTCTAGAACTCTTCTTTCCCTTCATTTCTGCCTTCCACTGGATATTTCTTATTATCCACTGTTAAAAGACTCAATCGAAACTTTACAAGTTTTGTTTCTTTAGTGTAGGTACCAGGACATGAACCCACTAGGGCCTCCCGCACACTCTAACGTTCTTAAATACCTCTCAATACTCCAGCGTGAGTCAACGCTTTGGTCCATGAAATCAAGTGCTTCAAGAGTAGAGCAGAGGTGACTAGTCTGATAGGAAAGGACTGAAAAATAAGGAAAAAAGGAATAAAACTCCAACGCATCATTGCAAAGTACCTTCATTATAAGGCAGATGCACAGCGATTTAACAGCAGAAAACGGACCCCTTGGTTAGTGACGGTCACTTCAGGTTATTGGGTTATTATTTTGTTTCTTAGGAAGGTCTGGCAAAGCAGCCAGGCCTGGCCTCAAATGTTCTCTCCTGCCTCCACTTCCCAAGCTGTGAACCATGCTTCACCAGCGCAAGGAAGCTAAGCTTTTACGTAGGATTCAGTTCAAGGGAACGTCACACCAATGGAAACTGGCCTGGAGGGGATAGTTGGCTCTCTTTCTAATCCCCATCTCTCTGGGAAAATAAACAGGTGTTGTTTTAGCAAGAGACTCCATTTTTTAATTGGGGTGATTGCTAGTAGATAAAGTACTTGCTATGAAAGCCTAAGGAATATGACCCCTCAACACCATGTAAAAGCTGGACACTGTGATGTGTCCCTGTAATCCTTGCACACACACATACACACACACACACCATACATATAATACATATGCACCCATGTACACATGCACATATGCATACACATAAACACATATGCATACACATAAATATGTACACATATACTGTGATGGTTTGAATATGCTTGGCCCAGGGAGTGGCACTATTAGAAGGTTTGGTGTTGTTGGAGTAGGTGTGGCCTTGTTGGAGGAAGTGTATCATTATAGGTGTGGGCTTTAAGACTTTCATCCTAGCTCCCTGGAAGCCAGTCTTCAACTAGCTGCCTTCAGAACAAAAAGTAGAACTCTCAGCTCCTCTTAAACCGTGACTGCCTGGACTCTGCCATGCTCCCACCTTGATGATAATGGACTGAACCTCTGAACCGGTAAGCCAGCCCCAATTAAATGTCCTTGTAAGAGTTGCCTTGGTCATGATGTTTGTTGACAACAGTAAAACCCTGAGTAAGACACAAACATAAATGCACATGCCTATATATATATATATATATATGTATATATATATACACATATATATATGTATATATATACACACACATAAATGCATGTATATTCACATACATAAACATACATACACATAGATGTACATACACATACACATAAATACACATATACATATGCACACACATAAACATATATACATAAGGCACATACACATAATACAAACACACACACACATACACACGCACACGCACACGCACACGCACAGGCACATGCACCATGGCTCTACTTGGATTTGTACCTGGTCTTTTGGCAAGAACTTAGGATCCAAAACAATGGCCTCCTGTGAGTTTTACTTAATTAGAAACAGCTCCTAATTTTCCCATCCCTTAGCCATCATCCCCAGTCACAGTGCTATTTACTCTGTGGTTACCTCAGAAATATATTTATACAGCATTTGTCTTTTGGTGATTGGTTTATTTTACTGACTGTGATGTCCTTAGAGTTCATCCATGTTGGAACATTATCAGAATTGTTCTTTTCGAAGGCTGAACAATATTGCATTGGTTTTATACACCACAATTTACTTACTCATTTACCCATCAATGAGTCATTTTAACTGTTCCCACTTTTCGGCTTTGTGAACATGGCACACAGATGTCTTTAAAAGACTTGATTTTGGGGGAGTACGCAGCCCAAAGTGGAGTTGCAAGTCACATGAAATTTTACTTCTGTTCAGTAGCTCAGCATCTGTTGTCATACTAGCCCTTAAACACAACACAAGAGTTTCAGCTTCTGATAGCCTGAGCTTGATCTCCAAGACTCACATGGTAGAAACAGGAAACAGGCTCCCACAAGTCATCCTTTAGCCTTCACACATGTACTGCACATACATGCCAACATACATGCATGCATACATACATACATACATACATACATACATACATACATACATACATACATACATACATAGGTAGGGGATTGGTGTGGTGTTACTGTATTCAAATACTGAATTCTGTACTTCAAGAGCTGGTTGCTCCCACTACCCTATGGGGAGATCCTTAGGGACGAGGGGATCCTATCATATACCAGCTTTTGTTGTATAAGTCTTGCCATCCAAGTTATCCCTGATTTGGTTAATAAGGATGCCTACAGCCTGGACTAGGCAGAAGAAAGGGCACCCCTTGGTTTGTGGGCCTTGGGGTTTGAGGAGAGACTCGAGGAGAAGGAGGAGGAGGAGGTTACCTGGATAGCATGGATCGATTGTGAACACAAGGCCATGAGGACTGGCCTGCTGGAACAGAAGCAGCCCAATGAAACATGGCAAGTGACGTCTCATGGCTTTTGGCAGGCAAGTAGACAAAATAGAATAGAGGGCTGATGTCTGCCCAGCTCTAGTGCTTTTAATCTGGGAGCTATATGGTCTAGATGCCCCCCTCAAAATAATATTTACCACAGCATAAACAAACAAACAAACCTTTTAAAAAGCTTATTTTTAAAAAGGGAGAGGAAAGAAGATTAAAATGCAACAATAGGGCTGGAGAGATGGCTCAGCACTGACTGCTCTTCCAAAGGTCCTGAGTTCAAATCCCAGCAACCACATGGTGGCTCACAACCATCTGTAATGGGATCTGATGCCCTCCTCTGATGTATCCGAAGACAGCTACAGTGTACTTATATATAATAAATAAATTTTAAATAAAGCAACAATAGCCTGAAGATATATCTCAGTTGGCTGACTACTTGCCTGGCATGCACAAATATATATCCACACCTATCCAGGCATGGAGGCGCATTCTGATGACCAAGCTCTTGAGAGGTGGAGGCAGGAGGATCATAAGTTCAAGGTCACATTCAGCCATATGACAGACAGGCCAACCTGGGCTATGTGGAGGGGGGAATGAAAAGGAATAATGAAGCTTCTGTGCCACCATGTAAATGTCCCTGGGGATAACAGATCATTATAAAACCCAAGAACAGAAATCAGATTTGTTTTATTGATTCATGTGCTGCTCTATACTCTGATGGTCTACAGCCTGCATAATCAATCCAGGTAGTCACTAGTAACCCATCGGGAAGGAGTGAGAGAGGAAGGGGATTACTCGATGAGAAAGACACAAACACACACACACATACAGACACACACACACACACACACACACACACACACACACACACACACACACAGACACACACACAGACACACACACACACACACACACACACACACACACACACACACACACACACACACACACACACACACACACATACACACACACACACACACACACAAACACATACACACACACACATACACAGCTCACACACACAGCTCTCACACATACACAACACAGGCACACACACCCACACAAACACATACACACACACACATACACACACACACAAACACATACACACACACATACACACACACCAGCACCCCAGCAGCTGGATGCTGACCTCTCTCTTCCAGTCAAGGCCAAGAAATAAGGTGTTGTTCCTTTGCTTATACAAACAAAACACATGCAGACAAAATATATTCCACCTTATGCAAAATATTCTCCAGTGCAGGAAATAAATGACAACCGGGGGATGGGCTTTGAATGAGGAATTACCACAGGAGGCTTCCTTCTTCTCCAGCAGGAGTAAAACTGATTCCGATTCACAAGATAGAGGCACCTATCTCTCAGTGGCACCTCTTACAGCTGGGTGGGGAAATGTGGGTAGCGTTTTGCTTCGGTTCACTGGTGACATGGTGTGGGAAAGAAAGAGGGGAAATGGTAACTGCTCAGGAGGGGAGGATAGGTGGTCAGTACACACTGCAGGCAATTAGGCCAAATGACAGACACCGCAGGGCCAATGATCAACAGCAACCAAGAGAAGCTGCGTTGAGCTTGGAATCATTTGTTTCTGATTCAAAGACCTCGGAGATGTGGGACTCTGAGAATAATGTCCACCTCCTTGCACGGCTAAGTGTAGTATTGGGTACACACATCAAATGTGGATCTCTTGAAGGGCAGAATTAAACTCATTTAGTTTAGAGCTCTTTCCTCCATTGATTTTCTAGGCTAGAATCAAGTGGCACTTCGTTCAGTGAGATAGAAGTAGGTGTTCTAGTGATCCGAGAAGTTATTTCATAGACAAATAGATAAAGGCAGCAGAAGGCACAAACAAGGGGACAGGGGACGGAGAGGCCAGTTTAGGTGCTTGTCCTGGAGAGTCAGGGAGCCGGAGCTCCAGGCGCAGAACTACTTGCTTAGTCTTTTCCTGTTCCTGTGATTAACAAGAGCCAAGGGATCAGTCCATCAGGACGGAGAAATGAGAGCGGCAGGAGCTTGAAGCGGCTGGTCACACCCACAATTGGGAGACAGCGAGATACTGCTGAGGCTTAACTCCATTTCTATTTGATACAGCCCAGGATCCCCTGCCCAGGATATAGTCTGACCCACAGTAAAGAAGGATCTTCCTAGGACTAGAGAGACGGCCCCTCAGTTCAGAGCACTGGCTGCTTTTCTGAAAATCCCAAGTTTGATGCCCAGCCCTGGCCTAGGCATCTATAATCCCATTCACCAGGGATCCAATGCTTCGGCCTCTGTAGGTACCAGGTACACACAGGGCACACATACATACACACACTCTGGCAACACTTACACACATAAAACAAAGATAAAAATTAAGAAAAAAAAAACCCTTGAACTCAAATAATGGCCTCCTGCATTTGTGTGTGTGTGTGTGTGTGTGTGTGTGTGTGTGTGTGTGTGTGTGTGTGTGTGTGTGTGTGTGTGACATGCATGTTCATATGTGGGTTCCCTCAGAGGACAGAAGATGTCAGATACCCTAAAGCTGGAGTGATAAGAGATTATGGGTCAGCCAACATGGTTAGGGTACTCAGAACTGAATGCTGGCCCTCTGAAAGAGCAGAAAGCACCCTTAAACACGAAGCCATCTCTCCATCTCCAGCCCTCCTGGGACACTTAAGAATTCCTTGCTCATATACTTCAAGGAATAGACCTTTCTCTATTTCTATGGTCTACTTGCATTTCTGACCTTGAGGGCTTCTTTTATTTGTTTGTCCTATGTGGACTCAGAGTCCCAGTGAACTCAGCATCTCCTTTCTACATTGGGGCCCACCTAAGCCCACATGTCAGGTGCTACGATCAGGCTCTGTGCTATCCAACGATCCATGTGTCACAGGTTTGCTTCCCTGGTAGGAGTATCAGGAGGTACTGTGGACTTTTCAGGGTCCTTAGACCATTTTGGACATGCCTTTGATGAGGATCGTGGGGCCCCCGTCTCTCTCAGATTCCTGGCTTGAACCCTAAGGAGTTTGCTCTGCCACGCACTGGTGTTGCGGCACGCTCTCCTTGCCGCAGTACCAAAGTGGAGAACACCTTATCTTGGCCTGGAACATTCAGAGTCACGAGCCAAAATAATGCTTTCTCTTTGCAAGTTAATTGCCTTAGGCTTTCTCTCATGACTTCACTGGGTGACTAATCCACCCAGCTCTTTTATCTCTGCCTGACTAAATGCCCTGTTCTTATGGTAATGCTACCTTTCCACAGATACTGGTAGGGAGCACGGGATGGTACGATGTGCTTATAGACCCTCAGGCATCTCAGTATCCTCAAAGGCTGCTCTTTATCTGCCTGCACAGGGAGAGGCTGCCAGGGGAAGAGTGAAAAGGACATAGGCTGTTTCTCCAGACGTCGTGCAGAGAGCTGGAGACCATGGAACACCCTGTCCTTAAATGGGATGTCTCTATCAAATCCCTCCCCTCGGATCGAGGAAACCCAGCGAAGAGGAGGCAGAAAGAGGGAGAGCCAGAGGGAATGGAGGACACCAAGAAAACAAGGCCTTCCAAATCAACATGAGCAAAGCTCTTACGAACTCAGAGACGGAAGCCGCATTGTCAGCATGCACAGGGGTCTGCACCAGGTCCTTATACAATGGCTTCCGGTTTAATGTGTTTATGGGATTGCCACGCGTGTGCACAAGCAGGTCTCTGACTCTCGTTCCTTCTCTTGGGCTCTTTTCCTTCTCTTGGTTTGTCTTGTCCAACTTGGATGTGATGGTTTTTGTATTATCTCACATTTTATTCTGTTATATTAAAAAACTAAATGACTGAATGGTTGTAAACCTAGCCACTTTAGGGTAAAGGTTAACAATCAAACTGGCATTTATATGGGCTGAGGGAGGGAATATCAGTTTTTTCCAGTGGAGTGACACTGTTATATCAACCACTCCGGAGTAAATCCTGTGTGCAGGAATAGCAGACCAACAAATAATGGACCCTATAGCTTTTCAATATATGCTTATTTAGTTACAGTTTGGCGATATTTTTTTTAGAGGAGGGCAGGTATTATACTTTGTTTTCCAGGTTTTGGGCATTTTGTTATATTGATTATGTGGATTATTCTCTCTCTCTCTCTCTCTCTCTCTCTCTCTCTCTCTCTCTCTCTAAACATTTTATTTATTTATTATATATAAGTACACTGTAGCAGTCTTCAGACACACCAGAAGAGGGCATCAGATCTCATTACTGTGAACCACCATGTGGTTGCTGGCATTTGAACTCAGCACCTCTGGAAGAGCAGTCAGTGCTCTTAACCACTGAGCCATCTCTCCAGTCCAGATTATCGTTTGAGGAAGGACTTAAAGTTGGGTGAGTAGGGAGGAAGAGAAAACCTGAATGAATATGGTGGTCAAAATATGTTTAAATTTAAGATAATTTTAAATAATACAAAAAACTTTTAAAAAGAAATATGTAAGTAAAGAAATAAAACATTTATAAAAACACAGGAAATACTATTTCAACTATAAAATGAGACTATATCTTCTTGTGTATTTTGTAATAATATTTTATAACAAAAATATAAAATAGATGTTTCTTCAAAAGCAGGAAAGGAAAGGATGTAGGTTGCTTCTAATGAGGACAGGCTGTACACATATCGTAGTTGATGTTGGTAACGTCACATTAGGCCATGTTAGGTAGTGGCCAAACTGTGAACCTCTCTCAATGCTGTGGGCAAGTTTGCCATTTTAGATTCATGGTGACAAGTTCTGGTGCTCTCGGCAGCACAATGAAAGGGACGACGTGAAAGTAAAACCAGCCCTTGTTAACCATTTTTCTACTTTTTAGGTTTTCTCTACTTTCAATCGAAAGTTTCCCATTTTCTTTTTTAATGTTTGGAGAAAAAAAAATGTTTTTTATAAAAGCAGACTTCCCGGGTCGTGTTCAAGAAAGCTGTGTGTTACACACATTATAGTAACACAACAATAAATCCCTCCAAGTCCCCTCCTCACTAATAAATCAGAGGTAGATGTGAGGGAAAAGTCATAGTGGAGGTTTGGGTAGCAGTCGATAATGAAACACATTCAGATCCCTGTCCTGAAATAGATGTATTTACTCAACATGGATGGGCAAAGAGAAAATTAGCCTCTGGGTATCCAAATCAGGTTTGGCCAACACGTTAATTTGCTGCAATTATATAACTCAGTGGTTTCTCCTGATAGCGATTCTCAATGGACCAGGTTACATCATTTGCCTGTATAAACCTCAAGTCTTATATCTCTTACTAACAGAACCGAATCTCATAAGAGATGATGGCATACCCACCTAGAAAAACAGCATTTCATAGTTTCCCTGATAACTAAGGACAGTCATGAGGGGCTCCTGACTGGTGAGGTGCAATGGAAGCTGGTGTGGAGGACTCCTGGAAAAGTCTGTTGGCAGAAAACGGACTCACAGTCCGTTCCTGTGGACCCTAGGATTGATACAGATAAGGGTTCTCTCTCTCTCTCTCTCTCTCTCTCTGCTGGTTCTCTTCAGAGTGCTTGGCTACATAGCGCCATGCTGTAGAACAGCATATAATAACCACTTCTTGTTATTCCTGAAGGCTTCCTGCAAGAAGGAAGTAGTAAAAGGTGGCAGGGAACCTCAGCCTCCCTCTGAAGGGTTTTATCCAGAGCCTCCCATAACCACACTGACCCTGTCATTTCTCTGATCAGATTCCTCCTCTCTTTTCCCCTTCCACTCCCTCTGCCTTTTCTCTCTTTAGACACAGTGTTGCTATGTAGTCCTGGAGCTTGTGATCCTTTTGCCTTAGCCCTGGAAAAGTATCCACCACCGAGCCCAACTTGAACACTACAGTTGTAGCAAAATGTCATTTCAGGAAAAGGTCTCCTGTTTTTGCAACTTTTCACTTGGCAACATGTAGCCTGCCTTGGTTTTTATTTACTGTTTATGTTGGCCTCTTTTCCTACTCATCCTAAAAACCCTTTAGGATCAGGGTCTACATAAGAGGTTTAAAGTTTGTCAGAGACTTGGGATATAGCTCAGTTGATAGAATGTTGGCCTAACGAGCACCCATAAAACAGGAGCCGTGGTGCATGTTTGTAATCACAGAGCTGGGAGGTAGGAGGGTCAAATGTGATGTCATCCTTGGTTGCATAGTGATTTCAAGGACAGCCTGGCCTATGTGAAACCCTGTGACATATCATATACATGCACATATACACACATGCATACATACACACACGCGCACATATATATAGTTTTAAATAATGCAAAAATATTAAAAAGAAATGTGTAAGCAAAGAAGTAAATGCATATATAACATATATTATATATGCATTATATGTGTGTATATATAGATATATATTACATATGCATGTTTTATATATATATATGTATGTGTGTGTGTGTGTGTGAGAGAGAGAGAGAGAGAGAGAGAGAGAGAGAGAGAGAGAGAGAGAGAGAGAGAATACAGCCACTGGCTGATCAATGATGAGTAATCACATCCATTATGTCTCTTTGATGTCTACCTGGAATCAAAACCATAATCATAATGATAAGACATACACAATGCTATTTAAAAGCTGGGAACTTTCAAGTAGGTATAACAGCAGAGAGAGAGGTGTCAGTGGAATCATTACCTACAGTAAACATTTATCATCACTTCTCTTTTTCCATTCTGAATAATGTGTTTTAAATATAAGGGAAAATAGTGACAAGAGAATTTTAAATGTTAAAAATACATTTATTTATTTATTTATTTATTTATTTATTTATTTATTTATTTGTTTGTTTGTTTATTTGGGAGGACTGTATTATGGAGAGCATGTGGAGACCAGAGGACAGCTTTCAGGAGTCAGTTTCCTCCTTCCACCTTGTAGGCCCTGGGGAGTAGAACTTAGGTCGTCGAGTTTGGCGGCAAGTGCTTTTACCTGCTGAGACACCTTGTCAGCCCAAGGTTTCTATGAATAGCAATAAATACACACACATGTATATCTATTGATTTTAAGGCCTCATGTATTATATTTGGCTGTTTTCTCATGTATAAACTATTCACCTAGAGCAGAGGTTCTCACCCCCTTTCATAGGGGCTGTAGATCAGATATTTACAATCAGATTAATAATAGTAGTGAAATTACAGTACATCAAAAATAATTTTATGTTTGGGGGGTCACATGAAGAACATATTAAACATTAAGAACTATATTAAAAGGTCACAGCTGTAGGAAGGTTGAGAACCACTGGCCTAGAGGAACAGCCAACACTTGCTTTTCTTATTCTAAGGATATTTTAAAGTAAAACCAGACAACTGTCAACTATATACAACACAACACACATGCGCTTCAATATGTGTGTGTGTGTGTGTGTGTGTGTGTGTGCGCGCGCACGTGTGTGTCTTCATGGATAATAACTTTTCAAAAGTCTGACTGCAGTACAGAGATCATATTCAGTATTAATTTCTTAGTATCATCTAATATTTATGCCATGTTCAATTGTTTAAAAATCCTTTTATAGTTGGTTTGTTCAAATTTTTATCCAAATACTGCGTTGTTAAAATTTAGGTCTCGGGGTTGGGGATTTAGCTCAGTGGTAGAGCGCTTGCCTAGCAAGCGCAAGGCCCTGGGTTCGGTCCTCAGCTCAAAAAAAAAAAAAAAAATTTAAGTCTCAAGTACTAGGCTCCCTTCCACATCTCTATTTCAGTTTCCTTTTGATGATGCAGAAGATGGAGGCCAGGCCATGCTCAGCAGGTCCTGCAGCACTAGAATCCATAGCTCCTTTTCCTTTTGACTTTCTTCCTTTTAAGGTCACTTTTGGCAAATAAATTGGGCCACTTGTCTTATGAAATTCCTATACTTTAATACCTTGTGTCCTGGCTGATTTAACCCACCTAGTATCTTTTAACATCTTCCTCTGTCATCATCATCATCATAATCTTCTTCTTCTTCTTCTTCTTCTTCTTCTTCTTCTTCTTCTTCTTCTTCTTTTTCTTCTGATTATATAATTATTATTATTGCTGATTTAGAAATAGACATTTAGGTTCAAGTTCAAAACACAAACTGTGCCCAGAAGATTTCATAGTCAGTGGCATGTTAAAAAAGAAACGAACACTTCAGCATCTCACTTTTATTGGCATTGAGAAGATCTGTGGGTTCAGACTACGTCAGCCTCAGCCACTTCTCCCAGCTTACTCAGCAAACCGTCCATCAGCTGTTTTAACAAATGTAGGTGATTGGTACCTAGAAACTGTTATTTCAGCCAGGCATGAGAAAATTATTCTTAAGTTCTTATTTATCTAGGTTTATGTATTAAGTGTTGGTTCACGTGTTTGTATGAACACAATGGCTTGCCCGATGCCTGTGGGAGGCCAGGAAGAGAATGTTGGATCCTTGGGAACTTGAGTCACAGACAGTTGTGAGCTTCCATGTGAGACCCAAACCCAGGTCCTCTGCAAAAAACACTAAGTTCTCTTATCCACTGAGCCAGTCCCTTGTTATTTGCAGACATCTGGTCTACTAACCTACCATCCATTTTGGATTGTATACATTTTACATAGTACACATTTCAAATGCCTTCATAGTATTTTTTGAGTTTGTAAATGGCGGGACTCGGCCTCCTGTGGTACCTTTATTGTTTGAACATCCATCTGTGGGGTGCTAAGATACAGGTAGTTCCAGTGGGCATTTTGAACCACTCATATCCAGCACACTACTCTGAATACAGCAAGCACATAATGAGTGTGCCAATTGCTTCGACTAAAAGGGTATTCGGATTTAGAATCACTCCCAAAGGCAAACAAAATTAGCTGGATTCAAAGAAGAAACCCACACATGTCTGTGTGATGCCACAGATTTATTATAGCACAGAGAACAAGTTCAAATTCTCACAACTTCCACAGTCACTAAAAAGTAAACAGAAATAAGAGATAGCCAAGGGATACAATCTCATAATCTCCCAAACTATGAAACAATGTAGCATACTCAAATTATAATTCTCATTAAGTATGAAGACACAAAGTCCTGATACCCCATAGGTAATTAAAATTTTGTATTTATAACATATATATTGGGCCTCAAGGACTCACAGAACTTTTATAATAAGTGATACTTAATAGCTGGGTGTTTTGCTTATTAGGCAAGAAAATTTAAAGGCAGTAAAGTCCTGAAAAGTAGGTAAACCCCATTAGAAACTCCGCTTGACCGAACACTGCCCACACAAATCCTACAACCAGCTCCACGGACACTGACGTGGGGGACACTGACTGTCAACCTTGATCTATTTCCATATAACATCCCACCTCCCTGCCTTCATTCATATAGTTAAGAATGTGGTATGTCACAGTGCTGCTCTCAGTCCATACGTATGTCAAACATTTTAAATCTTTGGAGGAGGGGCAGAGAGGGTGTGAAGCACAGGAGAGGAAATAAATCAAAGTCTCTCGTCTTATTCTCTCTTTTAGCTTCCTTTGGGTCATTGCCCTGCTTGAGTCTTTGGGAATTGCTTGTGTATGTGACAGTGTCTACCCTCCCGTCCCATCTTAACCCAGGCTGGACACACAGAGTCAAAGTAGGAAAACACGAATCCCTGAGACCTTCGAAGTATGATAGAAGCTTCCTATTATCCTCTGCTTCTCATGTAAGCCAGTGGAATCACTAAAGGCCACTCAATGGCAAATAACTTTATAAACCGAGTGAATGTGGAGACAGAGTAATGGATCAGGAGAGAGGAGGCAAAACTCAAGAATTTACAGTCAACGAGGACTTGGGCTTAGTTGTAAAATGGACAACACTGAGTGGTACACATGACCAAGGCCACCCGTACTGATTCTGAAGACAGTTCTTCAAAGAGGAAAAGGAAATAACATTGACAGTTTCACAAGCATCCAAGTATTACTAAGTTGTTCTGGTTCACCCACAAGAAGAGGGAAATGCTAGAAAGTAGCATTTTTAAAAGGAGGGGGGAATGCCACATGAATTTCAGCCCTTCACAATATGGCTTATAGGTCTGAAGAAATGGTAGTCCTGGATAATTCATGATTCTGGAAAAGAGCTCTTCATGCAGGGTATCCACAACACTAAATATATATAATGTACAATCATAATGTAATGTCTTTATCTCTCGAGACCTAACAGCCCTTGTTTATGTAACCAAATCTTGCCTCTCATACTGTGCACCACCCAATTCCAGTTGCTTCATTAGCCACTTTGTATAGTAGATATTCAAAAAAATAATATATGATTCAAAAGCATCTGAACACTTAATATCTAACCAATACATACTTTGGCAAAACAATCCCTTAAACCATGACATATCAGAGAGTGGCATTATATTACAACAGATTATACCTTTCCCCACTGAATTCCACAGCATCCTTTTTTTTTTTTATTTTGACACGTCCCCTTTTTCAGACATGCACAAAATTAATTGAAGAATCATCATTAGCAAAGCATTCATTAACCTGTTGAGACAAATCATCTTGTTTGCTGCATAAAGTTTCCTTCACCTTAGGGTCAAAGGCATCAGTGAAGATCCCAAAGCATCACCACTTCTAACTGCTTGTACACATGTGCGGAGGAAGTCTTGTGGGCAGATCTTGTGGCAACGACCCAGAAGACCATCCAAACTTACAATTTAAAATGAGAGCTTACCAAAAATCCACTTAGGCCTCACCTGTGTTAGCACTTTAGAACTGAGCCTTAGAATGAATGTAATATCTTCTGAGTATAAGGAATGAGTGACAGACAGAACCCAGCATCGGGAGTTTCCACACCAGGCAGGAGGAATCTATTGTACTCTGTGGATCTCTGTCCATGTTCAAAATAGCTAGTATTTTTCATCATTTCTGGAGTTCCTAGAAGAGTACTATATCACTTCATATCCTCCTGTCCCTGTTAGCAAGATGAATTAAGACCTCTGATTGGTTTGAAAGGCAACAGGGAACTTCCTGGCTGTTCCAGGCTCTTCCAGTGAGAAGACTTATCTGGGAGCTTTGGACTCTCAGAGATCAGAAACCCAAATAGCTTATGATAAAAATACAAGCTCTTGGTTTTGAAAAATATACAAAATGCACTGCATAGGCAAGTATGTCTTGATTGTCAAGGAAGGCAAGATAGCAGTCTCCATTGTAAATCCAGGCTGTGTTTGTGGTTTAGTGGTGCTTGCTTTTGCAATTCCCGTTTTCTATAGTTTTGGGCAACCTCTGACCCTTGGTGTAAGCACGGTACCAAAAGTGGAGAAAGAGTAGCAGGAAGATGCATCCATAGCTCATGATGATGTACAGGAAAACTGGGTACTGGTAATTGCAGTCTTCCATGAAGAAGATCTGTCCTATGTGGACAGTGACAAGAACAAACTGGACCTGAGACATGGGAGAATTAAAAAAAAGATAATTAGCTATAAAAAAAGACCAACATGGGTTCATGAGCTTTTCAGCCATACCTAAGTTACTACTAGGCAGGGCAGAGTATCTTTTTGATATGTTCTCTCTAGGAGTGGCAATAGGCTAATAGTGTCAAATTTAGATGGGGGTTTGGAACAAATATTCGGTACTGACATGCATAACACCAGCAGATCTTACTTAAACGTTACCTGGAATGCACTATGTGGCAACATGCATCCTTCTTGGGCATCTAACAAAGTAGCTATTTGTTTGATTGGTTGTTTTGTTTGTTTGTTTGTTTGTTTGTTTGTTTGTTTTTCTCAGGGGGGAGCATCTCAAGGACTGTAGTGTAGGTTGATGTCATTATACAGGTGAAGGCAGACAAGATAAAATGAGACCTGTCATTGGACGAGAAGGAAGGGAGGCGGGAACAGAGGTTTTAGAAGGAGAGGGAGAAGCCAGAGTAAGGGGTAGGCAGCTGAGAGAACATGGTGGCAAATGTTAAGATTCTCCTCCGCGCATTGTTACAGGTTGTTATGATTATTAAGGGATGGATGTGTATGGGATTTTGTGTTGTCTGGATGGGCAAAAGTATATCTTAGCAATTGGATCAGAAGATATTGTGTGATGTGTTCTTTTGTGTGGTGACTTAATTGAGTTCAAGAGAGTGGATGGTGGCAGGATGCACCGGGCCACCATGGAATTGGGATGTGTATGCCTGGTGTGGTGGAAATCGGCCAAGAGAGCTGTGAGTGAGGGTGGGGCAGCCTGACAGGGTGCCAAGTTGAAAATGGCACTTGGACAGCAGGTCAGAAAGTACTTGGGAGCAGTGTGGAACCGCTGAGATAAATTAGTGCTAGTTCCAATGGCTGGCTAGAGCTGGAACTAGGGAGGGAGCATGACCGCCAGGGTAGGGTGTGGGAACTGTTCTGCCTGTTTTATATTTTTAGTGCAACACTGTAGTCCTTGGTTCTGAAGTATGCTGGGGATCACTGCACTGTGACCTCATTTTCCAGGGCAGTCTTGATTTCCAACATTCTGTTCTCAGAATCGTAGTATTTTAAGTTTTAGAACACACTACCATCCAAATTAGAGCCTTTCTAGTTTTGATGGAGCCAAAGCATGTCCTTAGAACTGCTGGGTCCTTCATCATCATAAATCCAAACCTTCCCGGGAAGGAGTTGAGCATGGTGCAGCACACCTATTACCTAAGCTTCCTGAAAGGCTGAGGTGGGAAATCACTTAAGCTCATGATTTGAGATCAGCTGGGCAGCTCGGTGAGATTTCACCTCTAAGAAAAGGAAAAGACCGGGGAAGGAGACCCAGCTGTCCAAGAGGGCACAAGGAAAGGGAAGACATTACATTGGTTGGTTTCCGGAGCATGTTCAAAGTCTCTGTGGGCTGCAAGAGTCTGCATGCTCATAATAAAGGGGACTTTCTATGTTAGCATTTAGATTTTCTTGGGTATCTATCTTTGATGCTTGTTTTGTAGAGAGGTGATATACGTGAGCCACTGAATGCCTGTGCAGGCTGAGGTGTTCTATCCTTCCTCTGTGTGGGTCTCAAGGATCAAACTCAAGTCATCAAGTTTGGTGGGAAACACTCTTACCCACTGAGCCATCCTGCTGCCCCTCCCACTTCATACCTGTTTATACCTGATCTAAAGTCAGTTATGTCCTGGGGAATTTTTAGAAAAATCTTTATAAGGAAATAACCTCTATGAGCTAATTAAGCCTGGTTGAATCTTTACATTATTTCTTGTAATATAACTACTGTTGAGGTCAATCTTCACTACAATGTCCTAATAAACGCCCACGGCTGCCCGGTCCAGCAGCTATACCAACTCCCTTCATTTTGCAGGAGAATAATGAAACCTTGGGAAGGTGAGTCCTCTGCACACACGAGTGAGGAAAGTGGCAAACAGATGTCTAGCCTTTGTCTTTATGTACACATCTTTCCACTTTATTGAAATTCTTTTGTTTTCTGAAACAAAGTGCTATGTAGTATTGGCTGGCTTCATTCTTGTTATGTAGCCAAACGTGACCTTGAACTCCTGATCCTCCTGCCTTTGCTTCCCAAGGGCTGGCTCTGCTGATGTGCACAAGTATACCTGGCTTGCTTCACTTAAAAAGTGTCACAACATTTGTTAGATGAAAATAAATTAATACAATAAGATTATGTATGCAGTAAGGCAAAGCTGGTAAAAGATATACATGCATATAAACACATAAGGGGAAACATTGAATGAAAACAAAAAGAATAACTATTACCCCAGAGATATGGGGCTTTTATTTATTGATTTATTTTCCATTTATATGGTATCAGAACTAAGAAAACTCTCCTAAACTAAGCCACACCTCAGCCCAGTTTATTTTCCTTCCTCGGGTGTTTTAATTTCTCGGCAACAAACCATATTACTGCACGATGAGAAATATACTTGAAAGGGAAACAGCAGTGGAGGATAAAAGCCATGACTTCATAGTATTCCAAAGTAAGAAGAAAACAAACATATGAATTAAAGTATTCATTTCACGGTTTCCTCTCGGTTGGTCATTGGGACTGTTGCCAATTGTAGATACAACAGCTAACTGGCAGGAGCTCCTCTGATCTTCCCTGAAGGTCCTTAGAGGCCAAGGCACCAGTCTTTCACCTGGGAGGGCTGCTTATAGGGCTACATCCAGTGTTACTTGGTAAGCCCCCAGCAGCCTAGCTATGTCTTGGTCCCACTTCCTCCTTGATGTCATTGGCAACCAATTTACAATGCACTTCAACCCAGAAAGTATGAAGATCGTAGAATTATTCCAATAGAGGGTAATGAAACAAAACAGGTCACTTTTCATTCGGTAAGAAAATTACATGCCGTATATTTTTAGAACCGATTCCTAGGAGGTATTATTTGGCCTAAACACACTCCTTCGAGCACCAAGGACTTAGGGACAATATCCACTCTATATAGCCCTCCTGTCTTATGCTACTTCATACCTGTAATCCCCTCAGTACTCTTTATTTAGGAGGAGAAAGACAAACTGACCAAAGTTAGGACTAACCAGGTAAGCGCACAGAAACGCCCTCCCTTCTGAATGTGGAATTTCTAATTTGTACTTTAGTATTATTCTTATTTATGGTCGTATAACCTTGACATCATGTTGATAACAAACCTTTTTTTTTCTTTTTTTTTCTTTTTTTTTTTTTTTTTGGTAAATGTGTCTCAGATCACTGTAAGGATGAAGATGCTGGCTTAATCATTTGAGACTCTGAGCTACCAAATCTATTGTATTTTTAGCAGACACAGCTCCAGATAAAGCTCAAACATCAAACAAAGCGTCCCTTCCAGAGGACAGGCATTCTATTGTGTCATAGACTGTTCTGGGCTCTTCTGGACTTCTGACAGAAAAACAAACAAGCACGTGATTGTGATCACAGTTCTGCTGCATATTTAAAGAAAATCAGTTACTCACGAGCTGCAAAGAGGTCAGATGCTTTTTCCACCATAAATACTTCTGGTAGGCTGGTCCCATTGCACACAGTCCATAGTAGAAATACATGACCACGTGCACAGCTGTGTTTAAAAGGGCGTGGAATGTCCCCAAACCACCTGAGAGAAAAGAAGTCATTGTCACACCACCCCTCGTCTCTTAGAACCACACGTGTTTGTCCTAAGATTTTAGTATCATCCCTTCTCTCATTTTAGTAGGAACAAGAAAAACACATAAGAAACATCAATACTGTGAAACAGCTCTCAAACTAGGAGTTCAGTAAAACGTTTAGCAAAAGGCAAGACAGAAATCTTGCAAAGTAAATTAGCATGTCATTCTTTGTTATGCTTTTGCTTTAAAGTGCAAATGTGACTTGAGTTTGAGCAAACTAGATCAATCTCTTAAATATGCTACCTGGCTTACTAACAATAAACGTCCATTTTTAGTCAAGGTTAATGTTTATAAGGTGAACAAATTACATCAATCTTAAATGTATAAATTAAGATGTTTCATAGCGATTTCAATAACCACCACCAAAATCAAGATAGCGAATACTGAACACTACCAAGGCCTCCTTGTACTGCCTCAAAAATATATCCCTCCAAGGTGACCTCTAGCCAAGTTCTATCAACAGCTCTTAATTTTGCCTGTGAATACATTTCACAGAGATGGGACCACAGGGCAGGGACGCTAATTCCTCCTTCTTTTTCATACAACACAATGTCACGTATACACTAATAAATTTGTCCTTTCCCTAATGTTCAGCATTATGCCATATAAATGCATCAATATCTATCCATTCTCCTGTTGAAAGACAGCTGGGCTGCTTCCAAGGTGTGCTCTCAGGAGTAAAGCGATAATCACTGTGTGGAATCAAATTTCTCTTCCACACTCTCAGCCCTGTGCTTTAGATATTTTTAATGCTGCAAACATTCTGTCAGGGAAAGCACTGGAAGTCATTAGGAAGCTATGCTAAGTCTGCTATAATCAATTACTGTGATTTCAAAATAAGTAGTTATTGAATATTAAGCCATCTTTTTATCATCTGACTTCCATTTGATTATGTTTACTCTTTTAATTTCGCCATCTTTAATTAGGAGGAGAAGCACAAGACTCCAGGATGTAAAAAAAAAAAAAAAGGTCATTTCAGCTGCCTTCAGCTGCAACAGTTCTTGGTGGAAGGGTTTCTGTCCTGAGATGTTCAACCTAAAGAGATCTGCATTACGAAAGGTAGGATTGACTTGGCATTTAAGTTTTGCTACAAAAAACAAAACAAAACAAACCCCACCAAAACTCGAACACTTTGACTCCAGAAGTAACCCAAAACAGGTGCAAAGCAGAATGAATTACTTCACGTAAATTCATTTGTGGGGTGGGGAGGTGTGTGTGTCTGCATGTATGTGGAGGTGTGTATGTGCGTGCATGTATGTGCGTGCATGTATGTGGATGTCAGAGGACAACTGTCGGCTGTTGTTTCTCTCCTTCAACCACTCGGTTTCTGGGAATCAAACTTGGGTCATCAGGCTTGGCCTTGAAGGCAGGCGACTTTGCCAACTGAGCCATTATTTAAAAATAACTATTCACAATTGTGGTAATTCCAAATGTTTCTAGATATTGTGATTGCTAAAGTATTCCCATCAAAGAACACACTTTAAATAATTAGGCCCTGCTCAGCCAAAGCCTCGTACGATCCTTTGCTTCAGACTTTAATCAAATTGCAGTTAATTCTTTAATTATTACAAATTTCAGAAGCAACACCATCAATGAAGCTTTTATTTTTTGTACTTGAATTATCTTCCCACCACCTCATCCTCCCACCGCCCCCAAAGAAATCTGAACAAATTATAAGGTGGGGGACATCCTTTTTTAGGGTAGCTAAAAAATTGAGAAGCTGTCTATTCCTATAATAGCTCAAGAATCAGGCTGATTCCTGGAACGGTAAAGGATGACTCTGCATGTTCTCTTGTGCCCAGTGAGAACATAGACAGGACATACAGCTCAGCTTTGACAAGGGCCTGTATCAGAGACTTGTTCACTAAAACGCCATTTTCTCATCATTGAAATAAGCGGTTCGCAACCCCATGGGGGCGACCAACCCTTATTCAGGGGTTGCCCAAGACCATCCTGCATATCAGACATTTACATTACGACTCATAGTCATGGTCACGGTTGCAAAATTGGTTACTCAGTAGCAACAGAAATAATTTTATGAATTATTTATGAAAACAATTCCACCACCACACGAGAGAACTGTATAAGGTCACAACATCAGGAAGAGTGAGAACCACCGCTCTCAATGGACTAACAGGATCCTTCCCGTGTGGGGATTAGCATGGCTAAGAGTTAAAGAGTTGCTGAGCAAAAGAAGCTGCCGAATGAAATTAACTTGCTTATTTTCTCTACCCATTGCTTTTTGACGTATTCAGGTAGTGAGTTTGTTTGTAAAACAACCATGCTTCAATCAATAATGCCTTCTGCTTGACTCTTCGGAAGGCCTTTCGAATGAAGTATTGCTTTCCTTTTAAGAATGAGCCTGAGAAGAAAGACTCTCGGGATGAGTTACAATTACTTTTCTCAAAGATTACCTTTTGACATATCTTTTTGGTTTGAAGCAAAAAGGGAAGAATCACCTGGGTAATTATGTTAATTCTCTACATTTCTCAAAGGGGGTATTTACATAACTAGTAGAAAAACCTAACATGAAAACAGTCTTCTCTTATTCAAAGGAAAAGCTCTGCTGCTATTACCCCAGAAGGAGTCACAGGAGGCAACAGGAAACCAGGCACTCAATAGAGATCATCTGGGTTCTAGCATGTGCAAAGACTGGCTTAAACAGTCATGCCTGTTCTAGGAACTTAGCCCTTGCCAAACCACACTTCTGGAAATAAATCCTGTTGCTGGGCTTGCCGCTGAAAAGACAGTGCAAGAGGTGTAGGCGTGTTGAATAGAATTCTACACCAAGACAGAGCAGGCCTGCCAGCTCACAGGACACACCAGAGACACAAAGCATTCTTTTCTTACCCTGACCATTCTCTTTTTTTAAAAAAAAGGAAATAGAAACTAAAGCGAGGGTGAAAAAACACTATGATAAAATGTTGGATATCCGTAGACGTGGGGCATTTCTAACCTGAGGTAGATTCTTCTTTGAGTCTGCATTTCTTAAAATGATTACTTGTTTTGAAAGGGAAGCCAGAGCATCAGTGGGTTCAAACAAAGGGAAGGAAAACCACTCTATCCCATTCTTTGAATAAAATGTATGTTTCCAATAGTGGAATTACTATCTACTTAATACAGGAAGACGAGGGAGCACCGAGAAGAGTAAAGAAGCCAAGGTAAACAGGTTGGTTTCAGTATCTTCAAGTCATCTGTGTATGTTTCGGAGCACCGCCTTCTGATCTGTTCTGCCAAAGAACAGCGTGGAAGGGAAGTTTCAAAACTCCCGGGTGATAGCCAGGTCTACGACCACCTGTGGCTATTGGAAGCTCCTTACAGAAAACGGTCAATCGTATGTAAGCATATCACCCGTGTACATACCCCCAAATATTTTATACCATGAAACCATGTGCATGTATTGGAAGCAGTTCTGTCTTGTGTTGCTTAAGGGATAATCACAGGGAGAATCTTGGTACATGACTTAGTACAGGGGCAGCTTTTCCTCCTTGGTTCTGATCTGATATGGTTTGTGGACTCCATGGATACAGAGCCCACAGATATGGAAACACAACTATATTCTGGTGCTATAGAAGTAACAGATGTAAACTAAAGGGTTTGAGAACACCTTTCCCAGCATCATGAGTAGCTGTCTGGTAACTGGCAGTCACAGTGCTTAGTGGGGAAGACTGTACTGGAGCTTCTCGGTAGCAATTTCTTTTCATGCCTTTGAACACACAGAAAT
The DNA here is from genome assembly GCF_011064425.1 of Rattus rattus. Lineage (NCBI taxonomy): Eukaryota > Metazoa > Chordata > Mammalia > Rodentia > Muridae > Rattus > Rattus rattus. Next base: position 188,688,322 of record NC_046156.1, read on the forward strand.
CATAGCCAACCCACTGGCATGTGTTGAAACATTTTCCAGTCCTTCATCCATATAAGTAAGACATTAGCACATCTCACTTAGGAGACCTAAGCAGCCCCGGTGTGCATTGGAGAGAAAATGAACAATAAGGAACTCAGTTAAAACAATAAAGGTTAAATACTGTGGCTATCCGTGACTTCCTGACATTAAGAAAGTAGAATATTCTTGCAACAAAGTTTGCTAACCTAGAAATACATGCCCAAAGGCTTTGCTTACTTCCAACTTTATGAATGAATAAAATTACTGCCTACCTTTTCTAATTCTGGGCATTCAAAAAGAGAAAACCAAACGAAACAAAAACTTGTGGCCAAGGTTTCGATTAAAACTATCTCTGTCCTTAAAAAACAAAACAAAACGAAACAAAAAAACCAGTAACAAAATGTCATCTCCTTTGGTAGATTCCTGGGAAGTTGAGTAATTGTGATCTAACTCATCTTTAAAGTTGCTGTGGCGGTCATGTGATCTTGGATCTTGGGTGTAGTTTACTCTCAAATGCTCACCCGTGTGCTAAAATCTTTGCCTCCAGCACGACTGGACTGATATGGGTAGTGGTCCCCTTAAGAGGTGGAGCCTAATGGGTGATGATTAAGTGGGGACTTTCCTATGGGTCTCTTATGTCTTGCTTTTCCTCCCTGTTTTCTTTCTCTGTTCCTTTGTTTTCTCCCCTCCTTTCTTTGCCCCTTCCCCTCCCTGTTTCTGCTAAGACGCCACATTACACTGCTAGACCTGCCCAGAGGCCAAGCAGATCTCGAACTTTAACCTCCAAAACCATAAGTTAAGTTATGCAGAAGTCTCTTCTTCACTAAGCAACCAGCCTCTAGTAGTCTGTAGGTGACACAGACGGACTGAAGCAGGGTGTGTCAGGTATTGGGAATGTGAAGGTGGACAAACAGACCTGGAGATAACATTCTGATTTTCTGTAAACGAACTAGGAATATCATTTAAGTGGATATTTATGAGCCCAAGGCTTTAGATACTGTGTTTGTGTATTACCTATTTAATTGAAAACATGCAATAGAACTCTCTATAGAGAAACAATAAGCCCTGAACGAAACTAAAGAATATGTAGAGAAGCTCTGGTTCAAAAGTCTTCATGTCAGAAAAGCTGGAGTGGGGAGTGTAATTAAGAGCCCAATGCTTGTATTTCTCGTGATAATTTCAAAGTCAGGAGTTTAACCAAAGTGGCTCTTTGATTTGAAAAAATTCTCATAAATTACATCGGAGAACAGAATCTGTGTGTGTAGCCCGTGGAAATGTCATCATTTATAGATCACACGACCCCGGCTCTTCCTTTCCTACCTGCAGCAAATTTGACTCCAAACCACCAGGTCCATGGCATGATCGTGTGATGGAAGACATGGAGGAAAGTCACTTGGCTATTTTTCTTGCGCAGAACAAAAAATATCTGAAAGGGTTTAAAGAAAATCAAATTCGTAAAAACCATGCAAGAATGTTGCAAAAGTAGCAGCAAAATGCAAACAATTTCACAATTTGCTCCCAGCGGCTGCTGTAAGGAGTGCTGAGAGGAGCTGGTACTCCAGGGTAGCTCAAAGACCAATCAGCACGCCTGGATCCCGATAAGTATGATGTGTAATCATGAGAGAACCAATAAGAAGGCGAGAAGAAGTTTTATGCAAGTTAAAAAATAATCAAACATATATAATGAAAACTTTGGTCAGAATTTCTCGAAAGAAACGCTATTGATTAAAAAAAAGTAATAATATTTTTAAAAAACTCATTAAGTTTTGAATTATGTGGCAGCCAGAAGTTCGTAATTCTTAGGACTGAAATTATTCCATTCTACATTGCTCTTCAACACACCCTCCCAATTTGAATAAGGGATTAGGCAAACTAAAAGCAGACTTGGGGGAAAAAAAAAAAAGAATGTATTACCAAAGAAAAACAAATGGTGGAACTCCGGAAGAGTTAATCTGAAAAATATTGCGGACAAGAAAACAAAGCTGCATCAGAAAAAAAAATGAGAAGGGCAGCGAATGGACCATCGTGATTGCGCATGCCTGGTGGTAGCTGGCTGCTACAGGAGAAAGAGAGGAGTTGGGGGTGGGGCTAGGGGGCTGTTCAAAGAACGTTCACACCGTGGCAGAGGTGGCAGAGTAAAGTTAGACCTCCAAAATCAGGACATAACACAAAGCATTACTGTGTCAGGGAAAACAGGAAGCACGCGTGGCAGAAACAATTTCCTTATGGAAGTTGCTACTGAGAATATGCAAAGCACAGCCGATGAAGCCACGCACATTTGCTTATCCACTCAGGAAGAATGCAGATGCAGTCTGGTGAAGCAGACAGGCCATAAACTTACAACAGGGGTCCTACTCTTACCGCAACAGGTCTCTGGGTAAGGCACTCAACTTAGGTCACCCCACCCCCACCCCCAGTAAGGGTTCCTAGCTAAATCAACAGTTCCCCAATCTGGCGGCATGCTACAATGCGAGCAAATAGTCTTAAAATACCCAAGTGTGGTTTCTACTCCAGACCATCAGGCATCAAGTCAAGGAGCCGGGACTGTGTGTATCGTTTTTTGTTCCTACAGCACATAATTGTAAAGCACTGCAAAGGCTGCGTCTACGGCAAATGGCAAATAGCTTATCTGCCTTTCCAGAATCAAAACAAGCAACATTAACAACAGGAGAGAGTGTCAGAAAAAGGAATTCTTGAACTCCACTGGGGACCTACAGAATCCAAAGCGAAGCACTTCACAACCTGTGAGTCAGGAACCCTTTAGGGGTTGCCTCAGACCGTCAGAAAACATGGGTATTTACATCAAGACTCATAACAGTGGAAAACTAACAGTTATGAAGTAGTAAGAAAAATAATGTTATGGTTGGGGGCCACCACAACTTGAAGAACTGTATTAAAGGGTCTCGGTGTTAGGATGATTGAGAACCGGTGACCAAGGGAGTTCAAGCATCGTCCGTTATTTAACAAGCCCTCCATTCTTTGTTTTTCCATTTTCTTTCCTTTTAAAGACATGACATTGTTTTGTAGCCCGGGTTGGGCTTAAACTTGTGGCCCACCTCAATCTCCTGGGTGTAGGGATTCCTCTAGGTGATTCTAATTCGTGCTGAAATCTGAGAAGCCCTGGATTCTAAACCTTCCCAGGTCCCTTCTCCACCTAACATTATGTGATTAGTCAACTAAGAGGGAAGCGTGCTAATATTTCCAACAGTGTGGCGCTGTGTGTTCCAGTCACACTTGTCAGAAGAACCAGCGCAACCTTCCTTGGCCAGCAGGAAACTAAGGCTCTTGGCTTTAAGCTTTCAGAGGACCCAGCTGACCCTCACCAGGATGCAAAGCAGGGAGAACAAGGGCCCAGCGAGCTCAGGCCTCAGAACAGCAGCTGAGATGATGTCTGTGTTCCCCAAACAACATCACGTTTTGCTTTGAGTTCATCATGAACTGTGATGTGCTTAAGCGTCTCACAAGAGTACGGTTGACACCGTGTTTGGATAGGAAGAACCGAAGGTAACCCGGTGTCTGTTCTTTGCTTTGTGTGCTGCTTCATAAAGAACTGTCACCATCTACATCAAAGCACACAGGCCTGTCGAGTAAGTGGCAGTTCCCTGTTTATCGTCATCGGGAGATACCTGCACGTATGCTTTTCAAAATGCAGCCAGAGGTTGTGAAATGCTGGCAAGCACATTTGCTAAAAGCCACACTATTAAAAGAAGAGGGGATAACAGCAGGCTAGTAGCGGAGGAGAGGTAAGCAAAGGAATTCGACAACTGCACCAGCGGTTTACTGCTTCCATGAGACAGCAAGCGGCTACTGTATGTGGGCTCCATACTCACAGTGTCAAACAGCTCGATAAATTTGGAGAAGTAATAAAGCCAGCAGGTGTGTACCATCTGCGGAGACATACACAGATAAGGGTCTAGTTATCCAACATTTTATATAAAGGAAACACTTAACTTTTTAAAAATCTGGTTTTACAAGCAAATAACAATCACACACACACACACACACACACACACACACACACACACACACACACACACACAGAGGGGCGTGGGGTGGGGAGAAAGGCCAGTCATGGTACCTGCACTGGGGAGGCAGAGGTAGGCAGATCTCTGAGTTTGAAGCCAACTTGGTCTACAAAGTGAGTCCAGGATAACCAGGGCTATTACATTGAAAACACTGTCTCAAAAAACAAAACAAAACAAAAATAACCACTACCACCACCAACAAAAAAAACCCACGTAACAAAATTTACCATCCTACCCACTTTTTTTTTTTTTTTTTCCCGGAGCTGGGGACCGAACCCAGGGCCTTGCGCTTCTAGGCAAGCGCTCTACCACTGAGCTAAATCCCAACCCCCCACCCACTTTTTTAAGGTACAGTTTTGTGACTTTGACTTATTCACATCCCTCTACAACCATTATATGTCCATCCACAGAGATCTTCCATCCTGAAAAATGGAAAAATCTGTACCTATTCAAAATTACTTTCCCATTTCCTTATTCCAGCCCAAGCATCCTTCTACCTCTGTCCTATTTATGTGATGATTTGGGGTACAGTATATAAGCTGAATCACGTAGTGTTTGTCCTTTTGTGACTAGAATGTACTACTTAGCACAATGTCCTCAAGATTCATATAACTTGCATCTTTTATAGGCTGAATAATATTCTAGTCAGTGTGTGTGTGTGTGTGTGTCTGTGTGTGTGTGTCTGTGTGTGTGTGTCTGTGTGTGTCTGTGTGTGTGTGTCTGTGTGTGTGTGTCTGTGTGTGTCTGTGTGTGTGTGTCTGTGTGTATGTGTTTAGCCAATTACCGTCCATGGACATTTCTGTTGCTTCTACATTTTGGCCGTCAAAAATAATGGTGTTGTGATCTTAAGTATACAGATATCTCTTGAAGTCCTGGACTTCAAAGCCTTTAGAAATGTAGCCAGAAGTGGATTTGCTAAATCTTATGGAAATTCTATTTTAAATCTTTTAGAGAAGCCCAAGAAATTTAAACAGTACTAACTCATCGTATACACCTGGCTTCCATAAATTCTTTCTTATAATTACAGGTTTTTTTCCTCCCAATTCCTATAATCTGGTTATTGAGTCATTCGTTCACTCTGAATTCATATCCAATAGTGCACAGTCCGAAGGATCTTCACCATGATTTTCAGCTACAAACTTTCCCAACGAGAAACTTACCCTCATTGCTCTTGGCGACTGAGAATAGTCCACAATGTCGCATCGAAATGAATAACCTGTACCCCAGCCAGACATCACAAACTGGAAGAGAAACACGGATGTCAAAGAGGAGGTTTGGACTGTACCTTGGTGCACGAGCAGCTGCGTAAGCAGGCAGTGCAGGGGACGAGGCAGCAAGAGCCAGGACAAACCACACCTGCCTGGGAGAAGCTTGGCATCAGGCATTCGTTCTCAAAGCCACAAGTGCACACGCCATCTATATGAACTGTATTCTGACTAACTTGTCCATTTCTTGGGAGGGTTTCTTTAAAATAGTGGAGGACAAAACCCAGGGTATATTCTGCTTACTCAACAAATATTGCCCATGTCTACTCCGTCTGTGTGTTTGTGCACTTTCAGTGCGTGGCTCTGAGTCTGGATTATCTGAACATTTCAAATCTTCCCAATTAGTTTTGATAAGTGTCACACAAACAAAAACCTGCCAACGGGGTAACCATGGGCACTGTACTTTTCCTACGCGTGGCTGGGAAGTACCCATGAAGTGGCAGTGCTTGGTTCTGATATCCTCTCTGCCTTTAACAGAAAAACAGGCCATACACAGGTCTGAGACCAGCTGTATTTTGAATTCACAAGACAAATAAGGGAAGACAATGCTCTTGTTACTAACTGGGGTATAATCTGGCAGACTGTCATTCCAACGCACCCACTAAGTGACCTTCTACGGGTGTTAAAAATAAAGGCCTATTGTTGGTAAGCCTGATTTCTAATTCAGAGACCATAGTGAGATGCTTTTAGTTTGATGGTGGGGACGATCTTTTAAAACAATAACTACAGATGAAAGCCAATTATAATTAACACATATGATTGGGCTGACCTGGGGTAGGGACAATAATAATCTCTTCTTTGCCAAGTGTCACTTCTTCCTCTGGGCAACTGCCAACATCTGGCTTGGAACATCTCTCTCATTATAAAGTTTATGCCCCTTTGGACTTCTGAAGGAAATGCTATATTTATAATTTCGTCACTATTTAGCTAAAGTGATAACTTTCCATTATGAAAACATACAGGCTAAAGGCTTTATTGAGGCTTTAGTAAGTAGATTTCTTGAAACTGGGTTTTGCTATGTAGCCCAGGCTGGTCTCAAACTCAGGACTCTATTGTCTCAGCCTCTTGAGGGATGCAATAACAGGTCTCCACCATCAGAGATCCGCTAAGGTGATATTTTAATATATATAAAGAAGGAAGAAGTGGGAAAGAACAAGAGGTGGTTTTTAAACTGTATCCTGACCCTGTTCTACTCCTACTCTGCAATATAACAGGGGCTCTGGAACATTAAGACTCCAAAGAGTATAGGACGTGCATTTCATCAATTAAAAAAAAAATGCCTTAAAAATCAAGTGAACAGATCTTTTCAAAGTAACAAAAGGAAGGTGGCAGAAACAGTGACTTCTGTTTCTCAAAATCTCAAGTCAGTGAACTATGCCATTTCCTGCCATGCTCAGACTCATTTCAACTGATAGAAAGAAAATTCTATCCTCACTGCAGCGAAGCACAATTGCAGGAGCGTCTCAGTCCACCAGGAAGGTCAGCAGAGTCTATGCATGTTATAAAGTAATGAGTGTTTACAGCCTCCTTCTCTAAAACGAACATTTATCCTGGAGCGGACAGCATTCCATTATGTAGACTTAAAAACTTTGCTAAGTGCTTTTTAGATTGCTTAAAATTTTTTCAAGATTTTCAAAAATGTATAAGGTTAAGTTTGCAAAGATAACGGAAATGCTGTATATCTTTTGAAGTGATAAAAATCCGTGTTAAAATCTTAAGGAAGGCATGTTGTAATAACGCTGTTGTAAGTAACATTCCCGTGCCTCTCTTTGTTTGTTTTCTAGTTCAGCCCAGTCGTCGTGCAAGTGTCCATAGCATTGTAACTGCTTAGCCATTGAGTCATTGTAACATTTGTTAGTGGAGATTGGGAAATCTATTTGTGAAATTCTGCAGAATTCATTCTTCTACTTCTAATATTTGCTGAAGTTAAATAAAAATGTCCAAGCCATTGATGTAATAAAATGTGAAATAAAAAAAGAAAGAAAGAAAAGAAAGAAAACTCTAGTCAAGTGGTTCTCAACTTGTGGGTCATGACCCCTCTGGGGATCGAATGACTCTTTGACAGGTATCCTGCATATCATGGAGTTTACCTTGCGATTCACGACAGCAGCAAAACTATGGCTGTGAAATGGCAACAAGATAATTCTATGGTTGGGGGTCACCATGACATGAGGAACTGCATTAAAAGGTCACAACATTAGGTAGGCTGAGAGCCACCGTTCTAACACCAGGAACTGTTTACTTAAAGTAAATAACTAATTGGCCACCTTACCCTGACACAAAATGATAAACGAGGGAAATTGTGTGTATTGGGCCTCTGTGGGTCTCACTCCTTTGTCTTCATTAGGGTCTGACTTGTGCCGTGTTTCCAGCACACTCCATCACTGTGAGAATTCCTCACTGTGGCATGATTCTCTTTCCCCTTGCTCCTGTATTTGGCCAGCATGCCTGGTAGAGGTGTTTACTCCAAAATCCTGACAAAATCTTGCTCCACATCATAAACTGCACCTGTGTATATAACGTCCTAGTTATTAAGTCTCTGTTCGAACAGAGTGGACCTAGCATGTTGAGTTTAAGAACATACCAATAATCTACAGAGGTTATGACAGTTACGTCCTTAAGCTAGTAGAGAAAAAGTTTATGGTTCATGTTCAGCAGATAGTATATCCTGAAACTACCACTCAAGTATTAATGAAGATAGAAACTCTCTGATTCAGATATTTCTTTAAACCTTCTTCTATGCTGTAATTCACAAAGGAGGAACCAAAACCAACTGGTTACTACTGGATTCTTTTCAAGCCTGAGAAATCTAATTTGGGGTCATCACAAACAGTGACAACTATTACAGGCAGAACTTGAGAAAACTAGAACACATGCTACCCGAGGGAAAAACTGGCTCAATCCTGTCATTAGAATGTAAGAGAACTGAGGCCTAGGGATATAAAGTTACAGAGAAGATGAGGGAACCTGGGCTCCTGGCTCCCAGGCATGTTCTTAACCTCTCTCTCTCTCTCTCTCTCTCTCTCTCTCTCTCTCTCTCTCTCTCTCTCTCTCTCCCTCTTCTTCTCCCTCTCCCTCTCCTCTCCTCTCCTCTCCTCTCTGAACATGCAAGGAACTATCCATAATCTAGAAAGGACAAAAAGCAGTGACCTGTGGGTTAGTGCAAGAAACAAAGAAGTGACCAGCAGCAGAGGGAAGCTAGAGTTATATAGTCTGTAGCAGGAAGGAGGTGGGTATCATGGCAGCCAGGTAGGCCACCAGGCCTCCTCACAGATTCCTAATATGAGCAAGCACAAGGTATGCTATAGAGAAAGCCAACAGAAAGAGGAAGCCAGCCAAGGTTGGAAATACAGCCAAGAACCCTAGAGACCTAGGTATTCAAGGCAGTGGAGACATGTGACGAGCAGAGGGGCAGAGAGTAAATGTACAATCTCCACTGCGGTCTGGAAGGTTCCTATTTGTCTTATAAAAAAGGGGCAGGGCTTTACTACTTAAGACTTGGAATAAGTCTATGCCCTTTCTGGCCTCCAAGCCTGTAAAACTAAACAGCCACGTCAGCACCTAGCTCTGGGGTTGTGTGCATTCCAGGACCAGCCACTGCTTATCCACGGTCACTCCGAGTTCATTAATTCTTTTCTCTGTGTATGTGTTCCCTCAAAACCAACGTTTACCTTGTGCGAATCTCTGAGCTAAATGTTGCTTTTCTTTTCCCTCTCTGTCATAACGGAAACTGTCCTGAGATCCTCAGGTTTATTTCATCTAGACATGACGAGTTTGGCGCTTTTGTCTTGTTGTGGTAAACAACTGCTTAGTCTCTGAATTCCTCCCTTCTCAAAACAGGGGAACTCAACAGTCATAACAAAAACGTACAAACACATAACAATGGACCAAGGCAAACTTTTCCCGTTAGGAATACCGAAGACACTTGCCTCATAGCACATATACACAGAAAACAGTACTATGAAAAAATTGTACGTTATCATCGCTTTCTTGAGTTCAAAGGGCTTCCGGTTCTCCATGAGCTTTGGTCCCAGAGATGTAACAAAATAGACGTAGAGCCCCAGGATGATGGTTTGTGGCAGAGGCGAGGACATGAGGAGCCAGTTTTCAACTCTTGGATCTAAGAGAAAGACGACAGGTAAGTTCACAACCACTTAGCCCAGAGAGGACAGGGAGCAACCTTCATCCTGTGCTGACAGTGTACCATTGCAAAGGTCACAGCATCTTTAGGATGGGTGACAGGAAAAACCCCTAGGAACAGCGAGGCTCCCCTGAGCTAAAAACAATGGGGCTGTCATCACCTTCAAGCCTCAGGGGTTAAGAGATGTTAGTCAACAGAACTTGAAGGGGAGCCTCTGGAGAAGCCATTCTGGAGGAGCTGCCAGGGACTGAACGCTGCACCCTCCCTGAATTCGTGCGTTAAGCCTGGTGTGGTACTGCACACGAAGAACCCCAGCACTTGCCGAAGAGATGGGTGGACCGGACGTTCAAAATCATCCCCAGCCACACGTCTCAAAAACAATAAAACAAAATAAATAAAATCCAAGGGTTGAAATCCTAGCATCGGATGGGATGGACACAAGAACTTCTCAAGAACAGAGTTAGTGTCATAAAAAGGACTCCAGGGAGCTCTTTTGCTATCTTTCTGTCACATGATGACACAAAGCAAGATAACAGAAACCCAAGGGAGCCCTCACCAGAGGCCCACAGGCTGGCACCCTGACCTCAGTTACATAATTTCTCCAAGTCCTAAGCAGCGGGTAAAAGCAGATCTGGAGGAAGGGGCAGCTAGTAAGGCTCTACCATCTACGACCATTATCAACAATCAGAAATATCGCCATCTTACCTGGGTGGGGTAGTGCATGCTGTAATGACAGCACTTGGGAGGGGAAGGCAAGGAATCAGGAGTTCGAGGTCAGCCTGGGATAAATGAGAGCCCATCTCAAAAATATTTTTTTCTATTCAGACCTTCTTTTATATTTAAAAATGGTTTATATCTACCACCTACTTAATTTCTCTCTTTCCTAAGAAAATTGGCATAGTCCCTCAGATGCTATATCACAGAACCACAAAACTGAAAGGGACCACGGCAATACCTGATTATCTAGAGTGTGTCTGAAGTGTAAGCCAGCAAGAATGATATTTTGAGCCAAATAAAATAAGGAATGCCCTTGCAACCACATAAATGTAAGTTCAGCCAGTTCTTGCTCTGCCTCCAGGCTAATAGGATTGCAATTAAAAATAAATAGCAACTCATTCTATAATTTCAAGCACTTGGGGTGTAATTGGACCAAGTGACCTCATGATCTGAGAGTGGAACAGAAGAAAACAGTTATGGGAAGCTTGCAGGAGCATCTGACTCAGTTCCACACAGAGTACCGTTTCATGAGTATTAAAGGACCTGGAGCATGCATCCCTATTCGTTCAAACCACTAACGAGAAAGTCAGTTACCAGCGAACATCGTCTCCAAACGTCTTCACTAGAACCCCATGACTGTCCACTCATCCAGCTTCTCATTGAGTGCTGGACATGTCACATTAACAGTCGATGTTGAGGGCTTTCATTTGTAAAGCTGTCTTCAAGTGGGCCTTACTCAAAAACGCCAACAGGTGCCAATGTCTCAAATGAGAGAAGCAAGCTAAGGAGTAGAACAGCCAACTCAAAAACTGATGCCAGATGTTTAGGATTTGAGTTTGTTCTTATGTCTATATTCGCACACACCTATCTACATAACGACAACTCTACAAAATTATTCAAGTAGGTACAGACTCCCCCAAAGTGATAAGAGGATGCTGGAATGTGAAGAAAAATAGGGCGCTTGCTGTATGGTCTCTAGTACTCTGTGTTAGCATGGATAGATACGGTGAGAGCGCTGGTGTGTAGCATTGTCCAAGCTTCTTTGCTCACAGAAGCCTGGAGGGTGTATATATATATATGAATGGATGGTAGTATTATACAACTCTTAGAAGTGATGTTCTGTGGAACAGTTTAGAAATACAGTTGATTTCTACAGTACGTTTGTAAATTAAACTTTCAGCAATAGCACATGAATAGGGGCAGACTGTTTTGAAATATAGTCAGGAAAACATAAAATGGATACTCAAATGTGGAGCATAAAACACAAGCGGAAGTTAAAAAAAAAAGTTCAGAAGTTGTTCCTTGTAAGACTATGACATGATTTATCCTGGGAACAGGGAGTGGGGAGCAAGCTTGTCAAAGACACACACTTCGGTGCCTGGAAACATTCACGTAGACACTGTCACGGGTAGCTAGATGTATGGATCTGAGTTAGGAGTGAGATCCAAGCCAGAGACAGAGGTTTGGGGGATGCCATGGCACACATAATGACTATAAAAGCCATGGGATGAGTTTACGAGAAATAGAGTACAGTAAGTGCTAAGGGTCCAAGTGCCACGGACCTCAGAGTCTCAGGAGAGATAGAAGAGAAAGCCACGAGGAAGGTGGAGGAGGAACGCACAGTGCAACTGGACTAAAACCACAAAAGTAAGACGTCCTGAAGCCAAGGAAGCAACATTTGGAAGGGACCCAGCATGAAATGTGGCAGAGAGAGAAATGCACGTGGTCAGAAGAGCACAGTGCCTTCAACAGAGAGAAGACAGAAATGTTTTCAGTGGGCTGGGGATTTAGCTCAGCGGTAGGCGCTTACCTAGGAAGCGCAAGGCCCTGGGTTCGGTCCCCAGCTCCGAAAAAAAGAACCAAAAAAAAAAAAAAAAAAAATGTTTTCAGCAAGAGGACATCAACAAAAGTTTTCTGCCCAACACTGAAAACACAAGACTCTAGGGCTGGAGGGATGTCGCAGGGATTAAGAGCACTGGCCACTCTTCTGGAGGACCAATGTTTAATTCCCAGCTCCCACGAAGCAGGTCACGACCATCTATAACTCCAATTCCTTAGGTCAGGACACCCGTACACTTAAAAGTAAAATAAATAAATCTTTTTTAATGCGAAGTCCTAAAATTTCAAAGTATTTTCTCTTACTTTTTCTTACTCTATTCCCAAAACTTGTCATTTTTAAACCTAGAAAGGTCCATAAGTTGGCTTTTGAGGTATATTTAACTACAGTCTTTTCTGCTTCAGTTGTTTCTTCTAAAGCCTTATAGCAATAGGGAGTTTCCTATGACAGGATTTCTGGTCATCATTGGCAATCACACTGCGGACTTAACATCACAAGGGCAATCTCAGTAAATCAAGCTTGTTACAGGACTGGGAATCAAGGTCAGAGTGAGAACCAAACGTCCTTAAATGATTCCTCGACTGGCCAATACACACCATAATACATGAATGTCATAAAGCCAATGTCTAGCTTGTTATTGTTTTATTAATATGTCTAGGTTGTATTCCTAATAGAATAAAGGCTAATGAAATCAGCACCAGAGGAAGAGCCCAGAGGGCTGCAGTGGCTGACATGGCGACAGTACAGGAAGCTCCTGGTTTCTTCTTCATAGGCAACTGCAAATGCTCCTGTTGTTGGTTACTCATTCCAAGTACAGCTTCAGAACTAAATTGTTTTAAGTGTCAGGAAAGGCACTTCTCTAGCACAGCTATCTTTTGTTTTATTCTTTCACTGACTTGGCAGGGGAAGAAAAATGGGATGACGTCACCCTCCTGTCCCTCCCCTGTTAGCGACAGAAAGAAAAGCCAAGAAAAGCATGCCAGGCTAGCTCAGGAAGAGCACGAAAATCGTTTCCAAATAAATCGCTTCTTCCTGTGATTTAACTTTTTCAGTACACAGCTTTTCTTAAAATCCTCTGTATATACGACTTTCCAGTCCTACAAATAAAAAGTCACTATGGGAAGAAAAAGCTTGTTTCATTCTGTGTTATTTTTTTTTAAAAAAAAGGTAACAAAATAACAAGAAGAACAACAAAATGTAACATGTTTGTGTGTACAAAGAAAGAAACATATGTTTGCAGGTGCCTGGGAGGAGGTCAGAGGTCAACCTTGGGGTTATTCATTGAGTGGTCCACTTGGTTTATGTTTGTTTTGTTTTGTTTTTTTCGGTGACTTGGCTAAGCTGGTTAGCTAGTAGGCAGGAGGAATCATTCCCCTGCCTCTGCTTCACAAAGCTGGGAGTCTAGGCATAGGCCACTCTTCTAGGCTTTTCACATGGGTTCTGGGGACTGAACCTGAATCTGCACAGTTTCACAGCACACAGTTACTCACTATCTCCTCAACTCCTTTTCTTAGTACCAGGCTCTAAACATTCTATAACAGCAAAATTGTAGAGTCGGCAAGTCAGGGTGGCGAGCTGTTCCTCCTCTGGCCTTTTATGAAGCCTTAGGTAATTGACTTAATCACTTGGTTTCCTCATCTGTGAATTGGGCATAAAACAAGTATTTCGTAGAGGACCGAGTGAGGAGTTTATAAAGAGCTCCATCTCTCAATAAATTTGCTATTGTTATCGCAGTAGATCTCCAATCTGTAACCATAGCAGAATCACCTCTGTAGTGCTTAAAAATCCAATAACAAAAGCAGTGACCTTGATCCAACTGAATCAAAATTCTAAGGAGTAGGTGCCAGGAATATAAGCTTTTAAGAAACAGTCATAAAAAAAAAAATGGCAAAGAAGTTAATTTCTCAAAAGAAGAGACACAAGAAGAAATAGTCAGTATTGCTAATTACCAAGAAAATATAAATTGATAACAGAATTTTCATCCAATTACCTCCCACTTGTAGGGCTGCATCGTCAAATGAACTAAAGGTAATGAGTGAAGGTGAAGATGTGGAGGGATGGGATGTTTCTGCACTCAGGATGAGATTATAAATTAGTCCAGCCACTGAGGAAAACTACATGGAGAGCCCATTAAAAACCTAAAAGAATTACTGTTAGTCCAGAAATCTCATTTCGGGAAACTGTGTGTGGGCTCCCAGAGTTTTATCCACAATAGCCAAGGTGTGGGATCTGCTCAGTGCTTTGTCATCAGATGAATAAAGAAAGCAGTGTAATGGATGTGGGGCATCATTTGGTCTTCCCAAAGAAGGAATCCATGTCCTCTGTGACCTCTTGATAAGCAGGATGGCAACATTGTTGCAATAATTGAGATAAGTCAGGCTCAGAAAGCAACACTGAGTCTCATATGTGGAATAAAAGGAATAAGCATCTGGCTAGAAAACAGGGAGAGAGATATTAGTTAATGGCTACAAAATTTAACTTAGGCAGGACAATTTTTTTGATACCTATTACAGGGACATGGCATAATAATAGTACTGTACATAGTCATATAACAAATATTATAATAAATATATTATATGTCTAATAACAGCAACAACAATAATAGTATACTATGTAGTTGAAATTCCTAACAGTGGGTCTCCAATGTTTTTATCAATCGCATATGTTAACTAGCTCATTTAACCATTCCACAAGGACTGTGGAATTCCACTTGTTACAATATCACTTTGCACCACAGAAACAGATACAACTATAATTTGTAAGCAGGCCATCTTTTTTTAAAAGCGATTCAGGCGACCAGGATGAGCTGACCAAATTGAGAAATCAGGATTCTGGTGCATGGTCAAGTTCCCTTGACCCACATGCAGTGGCTGCAGCGTTCCTCAGTAGGCTCTGTGACCATCTTTCCTTGCCTCTCAATCCAAACTGCCAGTTGTCTTCCATACAGTTGTCAAATTCACTTTCTAAAAGTAGGGATCTGCTTAGACTATTCTCTTGTTAAATGAGCTCCCCCTCATTGGTCAAATAAAATCCAACATCTTAGCGGGACGTTTAGGGCTCTGTGTCTCCAACTTCTTTCAGTGACAGTCTACCTTCCTGAAAAGGACATTGGTCTACTTCCTCATGAAGTGTGGGCTTTTCATTTGAGATGCCTGAGCATCCATTGGGGATGACTTGACATGGAGATAGTAGAAAGAGCACAATAGCATTTAAGGTGAGTTCTGACTCAGTCTAGGGATTCAGTCAGCAGTAAGTGTCCTGTTTTTCCCAGGAACAAAAGGCTAAGGAGACAGGGACAGTCCTGTGTATCACGTACTTGGCCTCAGAGCTGATTTAAGTGTCGTGAGAAGGGCCAGGAAGACTTGGAAGACATGGAAGCACAGAACAGGAAATCAGGCTGGGCGATTGGTTCCACCCCAGATGCCACCAAAGGGTTGATTTACCGTGAGCTAAATAATTCTTTCATGAATGTTCACCAGAGAGAAATGGGGTACTGGGAAAGTACAATGCTGGGTATATAGAAGGTTAAGGAGCTTTTCCATCAACTCCTTCTAAGACAATGTTCTTAGGTATCACGCACTACATCAAAGACTTTACAATTCTAAGAACCAGCAGAATGAAGAAGCTAGGAGGGAAGGGACACTGGTTCTCTGTGTACTTTCTGATATACCAAGAGTTCATAGAGGCAGCAGGCCTACCCCATTCTCTATCCTCTTGCAAGCAAGCTCACACCATCTGCAAGTGAGCACTACCATCTAAACATGCAAAGGGCTGCTTTTTTCTTTTGTTTTGATTTTTTTTTTTACTTATTCACTTCACAACCTGCTCACTGTCCCTCTACCTGTCATCCCCTCCCACAACCCCTCCCCCTTACCCCTCCCCTTCTCCTCTGAGCAGGTGCTCCCCCTCTCCAGGTATTTCCCAATCCTAGCTACTCCAAGTCTCTGCAAAGCTAGGTCCTTCCTCTCCCACTGAGGCCAGAAAAGTCAGGCCCACTAGAAGAACATACCCCACATACAGGCAACAGCTTTTGGAATAGTTGATTGGGACCCAAATAAAGACCAAAGTACACATCTAGTACATGTGTGAGGAGAGGTCTAGGTCCAACCTATGTATGTTCTTTGGTTGGTGGTTCAGACTTTGAGAACCCCAAGGGTCCAGGTTAGTTGACTCTGTTGGTCTTCCTGTAGCGTTCCTAAACCCTTTGGGACCCACAATCCTTCCTCCTATTCTTTCCTAATCGTCGAGGGTGGCTTTTGAATGATAAGCACCTTTGCATTTTTTTTTTTTTTTTGGTTCTTTTTTTCGGAGCTGGGGACCGAACCCAGGGCCTTGCGCTTCCTAGGTAAGCGCTCTACCACTGAGCTAAATCCCCAGCCCCACCTTTGCATTTTTTACTTAGCTCAAAGCTGTTTAAAATCTAGCATCCCATAATTAAAGAATTGCAATAAACTCTCTTCTACTTTACATATTAAGCCATCTAAAAGTTTTAAGGCCCTGGAATTTTCCACATGAAATAACCATGCATCACCACCGATTCTCCAGCTATCAGAAAACTAATAACAGTGAATTTTCCCAAGGCCATACAGGATTAGAACCAAAGCCAAGAATACACTTGAAATACTTGGCTCTTGATCATGCATTCAGCTCTTCCCAGGGTACAAAAACAAAACTAATGCCTCCCTGAGATCAATACCACACTAAATAAACACAAGGGAAAACTCTCTTGATGTACCTGGCAGCAGTTTTACAAAGCTGTAAATCTTAATACAGATCCTTTTAACACTGCTAGACCTTGACAGGAAAAAAAATGGAAGTAAAAAAAAAAAAAAGCAGAACTTTTTTTTCCTGGGAAAGTAATGTGTTACTTTCAAAAGTATCTAACATAAATTGTAACAATCTCTGGGTCTATCTGTGACCTGACACTTCCCCTGGTAACAGAGCTCTTTCACACATCCTAGCCCACAGGTGCTATTCTGACTTTTGTTTTATTCACAAAGAAAAGGAGAAGGTTCAAGGTCACCTAGTTAGTATAGGATAGTGACAAGCTGGACATAGCTCTTTTCTTTCTACATCCCATGACTCCCAAGTCACCTCCCAACACTTCAAGTAAGTAATGGATTCAGAAATGTGACGTTTACCTTCTCTGTGCCTCTCTCCAATCTCTTCTATTTGCAGAGTGTCTCTTGGGTCTTCTCAGACCTTATTTTTAATCTTCTGAGATCCTTGGCTTTGCTACCCGTTTTTCCTACCTAGTATTATTTAGCTTTTTGATGGAAGTACTTTTTTGGTACAAAAAGTAAAGAGTTGGTGATAAAGGCTTTTCACATAGTTTGAATTAAAATATTTTGTCTTTTGAGGGCCATATGACTAACTGACACCATCTGAGTCTTCTTGGCTCTTGAGTTAAGGATTACCTGCATTCTTGAATTGAGGATAGTGAATAGTAAGGTTTGGATTGCAAAGGGTCTTATTCTAAAAAAAAAAAAAAAAAAAAAAAAAAAAATCTGTTCCCAGTTCTGTCTAGATGGTTCGGTGCATAAAGGTGCTTCTGTGCAAGTCTAACAACCTATGTACACTCCTTAGAAACCACGTAAAAATGGATGGAGAGAATCAACTCTACAAAGTCATCTTCTGACTTCCACACATACATCATGGCACAAATATACACACAATAATTGTTTTAGATTTTACCTCATTCTATTTGGGTTCCAAGTTCAAATACTGAAAACTTGGGTGAGCAACTTGCACCTCTCCTTTGAAATACAACTGGAAGATTAAAGTTTACATCAAATATGGAATTTGGAACAATCACTATAAATCATCAGAGAGAGATAACCTCTAAAGAAACTGGTATATTTTTTTGAACCAAGCAAGTTGAAACTTTAAGGGAAAGATAAAAAAATAGGAAAATAGCTACACTACTTGTCCTAACAGAGCAAATCTTGTTTGTCCTTGACCTTTTTGAGGGACAAAACTCTTGGAAAAACTTCAGAGAAGTAACATTGCCCTTTTGTAGCTTGGGGAGACAGATGTGACCCACGAAAGAGTGTCTTCACTGGCTGGGATGTAGCCTCATGTGTGACAGGTGGGATTTAATGAACTCCTGGTTTCTGGCCAATGAGTGAGTCACTCCAAAGTGGTTTTAGCGGTAATGACGTGTATATTAATAACTACAAAATAATGACATGACAGAATGCTAATCATAACTAAGAAACACCAGTTCTTGAGGGTTTTTTTTTCTTTTTCTACGTCTTTATCAACATTTCTTTAACTTTATCGACCTTGGGAAAATCACATCTTTGGTTTTGGTTTCTTCTGCTCTAAAATGAGACATTAAGTTGGATTGGGCATCTCAGGTCTAAGTTCTAAGGCATCCTGAGTCCTTTCCTATTCTAAAAACTTTTCTACCTTTGTTTTGCTTTTAAGACTTACCTAGTTTCTAAAACATTGACTGGGGTTTGAAAACTCTCTGACAGACAAGTAAAGAAAGTTTATTCATGAGACTGGGTGTAGCTCTGTTGTACAACACATACTTAGCAGATACGGTGCAAGACCCTGACTTCAACCACCCACAGCAGACCCACCACCATCAAACATCACTCACCACCTGCAAGTGGCCTGACTCTCCACAGAAGACACACATATAATGCTTCATGTATGGTTGTCATTTGTACACTTTAAACTCAGGTGACACTGCATGTTTCGAAACATTTTTATTACTCCCTGCTCTGTTTGCATCACCTCTTAAGGCAGGCGCAGGGGCAGATGGAGGGGCGGGGCAGGGGCGGGGGCAGGGCAGGGCAGGGGGGGCAGGGCGGGGGCGGGTGGGGCAGGGGCTGGGATGGGGCAGGGACAAGAGCAGATGCAAGGGTGGGTCGGGGGCAGGACAGGGGCAAGAGTAGGGGCAGGAGCAGGGTCAGGTGGAAGGACGGTTCTTCATTCTAGAATCAGTGTTGACAGAGCTTTTGCTGTTAGTGACGTTATTTCCCTCTGGAGAATTAGAGTATCAAGCCTCCAAAGCCATTTTTAAGGGTTACTGGGGTGAGATGTGCCATCACATAATCATCCAATTCCATCCCATGGATATAAGAGTGTTTTCGTTATTATAAACATCATCAAAAACACACATATAGATCTAGCTGTAATGAAACCCTGGCCACTGCCTATTGGCTAACTAGTAATAAAGGAGTATGAAGTAGTTAAGGCTCTTATTTTGTTCCAGATAAATCCTATTAATGTGGGAATAAAAGAAAAGATACTTACCAGCATCTTTGATCCAATTATCATAAAAACGCACAGTCCTCGATGTAAGATCGCTGAACGCCATTTTCTACAAGATTCACTGGCTCTTTTAATGGGTTTTTCAGTAAAACAGTGCAGAAATGAGCTTAAGATCTATAAATGCAAATAAAAATAAGCTTTTAGTAATACAATATTTAAAATGCTAAAAATTTAATAGGAACTGGCAGGGCAGCACACTCTTGCTGAAGGGAAAAATGCATTAGTGATCCGTGGCAAATGCTGACATAGTCACAAACACTTGAGATTTTCCATTCTTCTGGAGATGCTGATAACTTCACTGAAGGGTGGTGTTTCATATACATGAGACAAAAGGAGGGAATGGTTCTATAACAGGAACATCTCCTTTTTATGGAGAAAAAGCGGTCAAAAGCAAGCTGAATCACTGTGACCAGGCTGAAGGGAAAGTCCAGAAGATGAAGAAGATACCCAGAATTTCAGAGACCCAGGCCTTGGAGCCATCTTTATGCCCAATAAAGTCTTCTTTGTGTGAGCTTCTGAAAATATTTATTTTATTATTTTTAATTATATGTAGTGTGTGTGAGAGTATGTGTGTGTAATACACGTATGGGTGCCTGTGGAAGCCAGTGGTGTTGAATCTTTTGCAACTAGGATTACATGCAAAATATGGGTGCCTGTGGAAGCCAGAGGTGTGGAATCTCTTGCAGCTAGATTTACAGGCCGTTGTGAGCTACTTGACATTGGTGTTAGCAACCAAATGTGCAGGCTTCTGCAAAAGCAGTATACTCTCAACCATTGAGCCATTCTCTAATCTCCTAAATTTTTAAATTTTAGTGGTCTCTCGGGATTCTCACAGCATTTTTGAACCATTAAAATGCCAACTACTAGTTTAAAAAAACTAGCGGAATGAGGCAGAAAGAGGGGAGGAAAACCAATAAGAATCAAGGAAAAGAGCCCTGTTGATTCAGACAGGTTGACAAGAATTATGGTAAAGAGAAATCTCCTGAGTAAGATGTCCAGAGGAGACAACCAGCCCTGCTACATGTGACAGGACACTATGCATCCTTAGGATCTTAGGCAGGAGGACAACACAGAGACAAATCAATGGAATACTCAGAAATACGTCAAGTACATTTGAGACTTTAAAAATGTATGCTGATAATCCTGAGAGGTAAGCTCTCCCACACTTTAAAATCTCTGGAATCAAGGTACAACCTACAAATGGGAGATGCATCATAAATTAATGGTATAGTGAATCAAAACCATCTGGTGAGAGAAAAATTGGAAATGCTCTAGAGGCGGATGATCATGCAACAGTGTCAGTGTGCTCCATGCTCCTGAACTTAGTTGAAAAGGTAAATTTTGTATCATACATACTTTGTTGCATGCACAAAAGAACTCTTCTAAGTTTACCATAGGAAATCTGACTTTTTCCTGGCAGCATAAAACAAAGTTATTTCATGTGTATAATTACAGAAATAAAATAAGGCATGCAGCATGTGAAACAGGTAGCATCTCAAATCAGGGGACACTAAATAATGAGACACTAATATCCACTCAAATGATGATACAGCTGGATAGGCATTAGGAAACAAAAAGACAGCGATCAAAAGCTCCCTGAATCTCTCATTATTCATACAAATTCGAACTCCGAATGGATAGAAAGATGATAGCAACTGAGATTGCAAAACCTCAATGTGGGAAAGGCCTTTCTAAGACCCAAATCTCAGAAGCTGAAGAGAAGACTAGCAAATTAGCCATGGAAAAGGAAGAAAAGAAGAAGGTGCTAAGAGTACAGAGGGCTGGAGGAGCACTGAGACTGCAAGGAGAGACTACAAGCTGTGCTGGGCTTCTGAGAAAGGATCAAGAAGCAAGCAGTCAGCACTGGGCAGTGGGTGGGAAAGTGTTCCCATTCACAGGTGAGGGACTCCAGCACTTCCTAGGAGTTTTGGTTCTGGGGAATCAGATGAAATCTAAACCCTCAACTCCACTCTACCCCACCCCCATCTTGGTGAAGGAAAAGCCTCTAGAAGGCTGCAAGGGAAGTTTCGCCTGGATATTAATCTGTATGTTTGGAGTGTTCTACTGTTGGCTGGAGGTAACTTTCTGCTTCACGTAGACCCTCCACTGAAGCAGAAACAAAACTCCAACGAGGTCTGTACACTGGACAGACAAGATCTGGGGGCTTCAGCTTTTTCCTTCCCAAAGATCTGGAAAGATCGGGAACTTAGAATGTGAATGATGACTACTCCTAGCACATTTGAAGCAAGATTTCTCCAACTTGACAGTGCTGACATTTTGAGTCAAATATTTCCTAGTCATGGGGACCTACCCTGAGCATTATGGGTGATTTGAGACAACGTGGCTTCTCTCTACTAGATGTCAGGAAACCCTACTCTGTGGTTGAGACATCTACAACAATTATCAAATGCTTCTCTGGTGAACAAAAGAGTCCAAGGTTTACAGTAATTATCTAGATCACCATCTAGTGTGCCTTCACCAGACTAAAGCAGCTTAGCAGCCATGTGCTTGTTTAGTGTGAAGTTGTTCAAAATCATGTGTGTTTTTCCTTACAGATTAACTTCAATGTTTTTCAGTTATAAGTTACTATGGAGATTCTGGGGATTGAACCTGGATATTCTGTCAGAGCAGCCAGCACTCTTAATCACTGAGTCATCTCTCCAGCCCAGCATGGTGCAAATACAAGGCTCCTCCCCCATTACCTTGGCCCTGCATATACTTCTCGTAACTTGCTGGGATTTCAAGAGAGATGCTCACTGTGGAAGGTATCTATCACCCTCAGCAAATACAAAATAAGCTAAAGGAAAAAAATAAAACCTATGTTCTTCTGCCAGACAAAATGGACTCTAAGTAAAAGTTGTCATGAGATATAAAGGGGTCAAGAAGATAAAGGGTCAAGTTCATCATAAAGATATAAGAAAGGCTGAGTGGGGCAGAATCTTAATAAAGATTCTACATGTGAGGTCCTGGGTTCTATGTTGAGTACCACACATGTGTGGGGGGAGGAGAGGGTGAGAGAGATGCAAATAACACCCCAGCACTAAATACAGAAAGCAAATACCAGCAGATTTAAAGGGAAACATGGGCTGCAATACAAAAATAGCAGAAGATTCCAATCTACCCTTTTGAATAACACATCGATCACCCAGACAGAAAATTAAAACAAAAGGACTTGTAACCAACAGCACAATGCACATTGTTCTCAGGCAAACAGAATATCCTTCAGGATAGACCAGAACACAGGATCACAGAACAAGGGTAAGAATTTTAAGAAGACTGAAACCATATCAAGTCTCTTTTCCAACCACAAGGCTATGAACCTAGAAATCAACAGCTGAAGGAGACCCAGAAGAGTCACACATATGTAGAAAGACAACAGCCTATTCCTGAACAGTGATTAGGACTAAAGGAAATCAGAATGGAACTGGAAACCACACTGAGACAAAGGAAACAGAAACAAAACCTAGGGGCATAGCAATTCTAAGTAGAGACTTGTTAGACTCTGAGTGTGAAATGCCTGCCACAGGATCGTGTGTTTGATCAGATGCCCCACCCCCACCCCCCCACCCCACCCCCGATAGTCATGCTGCTTTAGAGGCTGTGGAGTCACTGTGGAGGTGGGGTCTAATTGGAAGAAATGAGTTATTGGGAATCACTCTCTGCTTTGTGACTGACCCATAGGATAGCTAACCGAGGGCCCTATGATCCTGCTACCATAAATCACTTACACCAAGCCTATCCCACCATGAAGGATTGTATTCCATCTGAAATAAACCACCCCCTTTAAATTGTGTTGTCAGGTGTTTAGTCACAGCAGTGAGAAAAGTACCTAATACAAAATGTCGTGGTAACAGATGCCTGCATTTGAATTGAAGAATTGTGTTCAATAAAATGTAACCATCACACTTAAAGAAGAAACCACAAATTTGTGAGGGAGTGGGGGGAGAAATGGAAAGAATTGAGGGGGGAAGAAGGAGAGGTAGCAATGGTGTAAATACAGTACTCATATATGAAATTCTCAACAAAAGTTAAATTAAAAAAAAAAGAATGTTCTACATCAAGGAACTTGGGGACAAAGATACAATAAAAACAATAATAATTAAAAATGAGGTCCAAAATTTGCAGAATGAAGTAATGCAGATCATTGTAGAAATGAGGGGAATGTCTCCACTTGAGTAACAAAATACAATGAGAACAAGAAAGACAAGTTGTATGAAAAGTTAAAAGGTACAAAACCTTTTACTAGTGAAAAGATTCAAACAAATTAAATTAGAATAGAAAGGAGGCATTGTGACAGATGTCAGGGAAAATTTTGCAGGGTAGGCCAAAGTACCTTATGCGTATTCTACATTTATGTCGGTGGTTCCTGGACATGAACGATTCAGAATCCCTGAGACAGAGGTTTGGATCCATTTAGAATCAAGCACAAATCATGACGGGATTTAGTTAATAAAAGTCACCTGGATGTGGAAGGCATTGGAATCCAGGTGGAATAGGAGGCATCGCTGATTCTGGGTGAGATTAAGCTGATGACTCAAGAGAATTCCTGTGAGTCAGGCGGGCTGTGGGCACCACGTCCACATCCACAGAATAAGGAAACTGTCCCTGTAGGGGTGAAATGTGAGGGTCTCAAGCACTTGTGAGAGAAAAGTCATGACTACCCCTCAGCTCTCAGTACATTTCAGAAAATTAGATTGTGTGTGTGGTTGTTCAGGCAAACAGAAACACAACAGAGTCAAATATCAATAAAAATAATTAAACATCTAACCTATTTTTCAAACGAAAATGCCACTGAGTCAAGGGATATCACTTGCCACAAGTAACAGAGCAATCAACTATAAATACCTAAACCCAGGAGGGATATGATCTCTCACAGAACAAGGCATCCAAATACAGGGCACTTCTTGTGAGTGAGAAGAGAGCTGAGCTGTTGCTTTTAACGGAAGAGACGAGGGGGTAGCCATTCCCGCACACTACGAGAATAGTAAGACGGACTCTCCCTCCCTCAACTTTTCCTTCCTTTCTTTTACAAGGTCTCCCTACATAGATGACTCTCATTTCATGCTCCTCCAGCCCTCGCCCAGGCTTGAGACTGCTGGGACCGAACCATACCCAACTAGTATTTCTTTTTGATAGTATAAAAGCCTTTTGCATGATCTCCAAGAAGGCTCTCAAATGACCCATTTCGTGAAAGTCTCATAGGCTAGCACCTAGCCAAGGTACAGCGATGCATGCATGTACCCACCCTCAGGGAAGAAGAAGTAGGGTCCTGAAATAGAATGGTCACCCACAGGGACAGAGGAGAGCCTAACCTAGAGAAACAATGTAGAGCATAACTGTAGCTTGGAAGACTGCCCAAGCATCGCACGTTCCCATGTAAATGAAAGTTCCAAAGCCTGAGCCCACCCAAGTGCTTGCTACCCTTCTTGCTTTGGGCATGTTCCTGGCAAAAGGATTTTGACTTCGGTTTAAACAAAGCATGATAAATAAGTTAGTAAGTGAAAGATGCAAATAAGTTAAGCCGATTCTGCAGCACCATGTAAGACCTTTCCAGTGACTTCTGTGTATCTTCTGTTATACTTATCTACGCCGAAGTCTCTTTGGAACAGATACCGCACTGTAAATCTATAAACACAGGGCGGTCTAACACTTGCAATTGTCATTTTATGAGTGCCCTGGGCTGAAGATGCTCTGTCTGGAACCTAGCCTACATAAATACAATGGGTGTTCCCTACCCCCAACAGCAATGACACAGGATACCTATTAATGTGGTATGAACATCCCAGGCTTGCCTTTGGAAAGGAAGGGTTGGAGTTTCTATACCAATCCGGATTCAGAACTAATATGTTTTCCATGTCTTCCTTCTATTCTTTCATCTCAATGCTTACTGCCTCCCTCCTCCTTATTTGAAGGCCTTACGAAGAATTGGATCCTCTAGGAGAGATGACACGTGTGCATAACCTACCAGACTAATTCAGATCACATTTCTGTCTGGTTCAAGACCTATGGCCCAATCATGGGTTGAGTCGGAGCAATGAGACAGCCATTTTGGCTTTAAAGTTCACTTAACTTCACTGTGCAAACGTGACATCGTGTTAAATATACAGGAGGCGGAGACACCAGTAGGAAATAGGATTTTGCTGACTTAGTACTTTAGCACAATACTGAGTATCGTGCTGTTCAACTGTTTCTGGGCACTCATGACAACAGAGAGGCCCTCCCATATAAGTTGACAAATGAAAGTCATTATTTCTGGTGCCACATTTGTTTCCTATAAGTGGAGAGAGATGAGGCAAACTGGACCTGCTCAACTCACAAGCGGGTGTAACCGTAGCATTAAGCACCACAGAGAAGCGCAGTCCATAGACCCTTTCCACAAGCAACATTAGTAAGTGAAGTCTTTCTAGTAATGGGGTAAGTGAAGTTTGAGAATTAGAAAGTATCCTAAACACTGTGCCCCCTGGAACCAATCAGACGAAGTCATCAGAAGAATTGCTAATTACTGCAAAGACGATTTAAATCTTACTCACGATCCAGTGCTAGTACGGTATCGAATTAACCAGGTGCTCAGTGGATAACTGTGAGATAAGTCTGGAAATCCTGTAACCTCGGGGGGGGGAAAATAAAACAAGGCAGGGCAGATGCCCACTTCAATTGCTTTCAGGTGAATGTAAAAGTTCTCTCCCCTGCACTTTCCCCTTCAAACAGAATTATCTCTGAACATCTACTGTGTCTATACATTTTGTTAAAAAAGAAAAAAAAATGCTGTGGAGAATGCAATCTTATTCTTAAAATATGGTTCCTAAATTTAAGCAGCTTCCAATCTGCTGGAAAATACGTCTGTCTACTTAGGTTTCTATGATGCAAAGGAGGCCAAGCTAAGAGTTCCTATGGAACAGGAAAACCTTGTGGGTGTGACACACCTGTCAGATGCGCCTGACCCAGAAGGAAGGCCCAGAAGAGAAGAGGGAGTATACGATGTGAGCCTTAAGGACAAGAATTCAATAGGTAAAAAGAAAGGCTCACACCTGGGGGAGAGGGGAGGAAGACCGTGCAAGCAGGCAGACCTCCAAGGGGTTGGGGAACCAGGAATCAACCAATATTTTTAAGTATCTGTTATATGCCACGCACTATTTTAGCATTAATGATAGAGTGAAAAACCAACAAAAGTTCTGACCACATAACATAAAAAAGCCTGAGTATGTTTGTAGACTAACTGGTAAGACCTGGGTAACGCACAAGGTTATGGACTAAAGAAAGATCTCGACAGAAAAGGTGAGCTCCGGTGGTACTTACTTGGCCGTGCAGGAAGCCAAGGAAGCCAGGCTACAGAATTTTATTAGCCTGAGTTCTGTTGACAAGGAGCAGTCATTACAGGTTTTTCAAGTTGGGAATCTGTCCGTCAGTGGGAGATTTGGAGAGATTAACTGGCTGGTGGGATCTAGGGCTGGGAAACTGAGGGTGTGGTTTAGAAGCAGGGTAAACAGGATTGGATCCGATTGGGAAAGATGCGGTCTAGAGGCCCTTCTTCCTCTGTGATGTGTCCCTGAGCTAGCCAGACAGGGATAGCTTTCCTACTAAGTCACATTGTAATGGCAGTCCTCATCTAAGACAGGACATACTGCACCCTGTCGCAAACTCTTGTGTTTTTAATTCTTATCTGTTCCATTTATCAAGAGGGAAGGAAGAGTCTAGGCCTCTGGATCTTTGTATTCCCAGGGTGTAGATTGATACCTGTCGGGGAGCAGAAAATATCCGTGGTACGAGTGAATAGCTAAGTGTATTAAATCGTGCACCCTTAAAATTAATAGGTTAGCCCCTGGCTGCCAGTACTGAAGAGTGTGACTTCAGTGCAACAGAGGGTCTTTATAAACATAATGAAGTTAAAGATGAAGTCACAGGCCAGCGAGATGGCGCAGGAAGTAAAGATGGCTGCTGCTCCGCCTAAGGACCTGGGTTCAATCCCTAGGATCACATGATGGGTGGAAAAAAAAAAAAAACCAACTCCTATTAGTTGGTCTCTGTGCTGTGTGGTAATACACACTCCAGCCCAATAAATAAATAAATAAATAAATAAATAAATAAGTCATGACACTGGCTCCAAATCTATTATGACTTGAATCTTTATAGAAGGGGGAATCCAGGCATGGATAAACACACAGGGTAACTGAAATAGAAGCACAAAGTTGACCACCTCCAAGCCAAGACAAAGGTCTGGAATAGACACACACACACACACACACACACACACACACACACACATATACACACACACACATTTCAGAGAGAACACTATATACCCCTTGATCTCTGACTTCTAATATTCAGAACCATGAGGTAATACAGTTTTGTTGTTTAAGCCATCCAATTCATGGAATTCTGTTAGAACAACCCTACGAAACTCATAAACCAAGTGAATATGTTCATTGGACTTAAGAGGGGGAAAAAAAAACAGCATCAGAACCTAGTATTCAAGCCATGCTTAATTACGGCAAGAGGTGATAATTAACCCGGGAACAGTACAAGTCTCTTGAGAAATACCATAGGAGGGGACCGGGCTGAGGACAGCACCCTAGGGAACACCCATGTTTGAGAAACAGGAAGAGAATCCAGGGACAAACGCAAGGAAGCAGCCATCGAAAGTTATAGGTTAACATCTAAATGGCTCCACTGAAGAATGAATTCACTAAGTGATTAAAGGACACACAAACACAACATTTCATAGAAGTAACCAAAGAAGGAGAACCCAGTTCAGACGCCGTCCTCCTTAGCTACCTCCCTTTGTTTCACCTTCCAAACCATCTTCAGTCAGGTCTCCATATAAACTTCTTTAGTCCTGTTTTCTCTCCCCAAGATCTCACTCTATCCTAAAGCCATCAACACAACTTTGCACTCAGGCCTTCACCTCACCAAAACTGTTGGACACAACAACCTGACTCGGTCAACCACATAAAGACTGGATTATTAGATATAGTTTAAGTTGGCTAGGTGCTAGAAAGAAAATGATTTAATCATTACTTGGAGTAAGTGAGTACTTTGAAACTGAAAATACATCAGACTCTCCTGCGATAGAAAAAGAATTGAGTATAAACTGAAAATATTAAGTATAAACTGTTTTAAAACATTAGTCTACGAATACAGGCTTTTAACGCCAAGTACTTACAGAGTTTCATTGCTCATACTTAAAAATTAAGTATAAACTGTTCCCAAACAACACTGAGTGAGTGGAGGGTGGGGGAAGACTAGGCTCAAAATGTTGTGGGAAAGAAAATACAAAACATCTATACGGCAAGTAGACGGTGTGACCAGAGCTACCCAGGCACCCACAAGATGGGAAAAAAAATGGAAAATTTTACAAATAGACCCAGGGGTAAAGGGTAAAGAAAGGACACTAAAAATGAAGAATTGGCAAAAGCTAGGCATGATGACATGGTATGGAGCTGTAATCCCAGCACTTGGGAAATCTGAGGCAGGAGGATCTTTTGTTCCAGTGGAGTCTGGGTTACTGGGCTACATGGTCTGCCTGCCTGATACTCTGCATAAAATACATCCATGGGTACACACACACACACACACACACACACACACACACACACACAGAGAGAGAGAGAGAGAGAGAGACAGACAGACAGACAGACAGACAGACAGAGAAACAGACAGACAGACAGAGAAACAGACAGACAGACAGAGAGAGACAGAGACAGAGACAGAGAGAGACAACCCAGCCTAAGATGAAAATGTGATGTAACTAAAGCAATGAAACTGTCTGTAAGTACTTGGTGTTAAAAGCATGTGTTCATAGACTAATGTTTTAAAGAAGAAAATGGAATAAGGAACAGAACTAATGTAAGAATTGTGGGAGCAGAGCATCGCTATTGAATTAGGAAGAATTGAGAAGTAAAGTGGTCATGGCTAATGAGTGCTCGCCTGGTGTAGAAGGCAGTGGAATAGCCAGATGGAATCAATAAACCTGAAAGCAACCTCACAAAGCTCCAAACAGGGCAAGAACATCCTATACAAAGAGGACTCGTCCTTCCAAGTGCAGAGTTCAACAAAAGGAAAGGAATCCATGCTCAAATACATAATATACACTTACAATAGATACTGAGAAAGCTAGTGCTATGTAACAATTGCAAGCCCAACTGTGGCTGACAAACTAATGTAAAGGAAAAGTGTGTACATCTGTGGGAAAAGTCAGAGACTTAGGTGAGTAAAAATTATACTATGTTCATGGATTGAGAGACCTAATATTATTAGGATTATCAATTATCAAGCTGGGCGTGGCAGCCCAGACCTCAGGAGCCCGTGACAGAAAGACGAATGCCCTTTCCCATAAAAGCAGAGGTATCAATTATCCTCAAGTTTATTAGAACAATAACAATCAAAGTCCCATATACTGAGCATACTGCCTAATAATCTTACTTACGCCTAGGTATTACCTGAAACGGAATGAACCCTTGTATTCACACATAAAACCCTGAATGTAACTTCTTAGGCCAACTTTATTGATAATCACCCTTAACTAGAAACCACTGACATGTTCCTCAGTGTATAAATGGACAAACTGCAGTAGAATCAAGGGAATCCTATTCAATAATGAAAAGAAAAGGCTGGTGTTTGTTGGCGATGCAGGGGAGGTCTGAAAGTAATCTGTTCTTACTGGAAGAGTTGCTACCCTGAAGGAAGGTTTTGGACTGCAGGGGCCCCTTAGGCTCTTCAGCTGAAACCAGCACAATTATGAACGATTTGCGCCCAATACTTAGCTCAATTGACCTCTGGTGTGTTCCCCGTTTTATATTGTATTTCTCAAGACATTTGTAGGGAGAAGTGGGAGGAAGGTGGTAAAGTAAATGATTTATTTCAAGCACAAAATCATCCTGGGCACCCTGGATAGACCAGGAGCAACGGAGTTGCACAGGTAAGTGTGCGTGCCTATGATTAACATGCTGATTTTATTGGTGGTAAAAGTAAGATAGGAAAACAGGGGAATTGGAATCTCAAGTGAGTTCCCTTGACCATAACTGCTCATTACGAGCCATGACCAAGTTTAATCTCAGCACCGGAGCGTGGCCTATCATTAGCAGCAATTCTAAAATGAAATCATGCTTCAGTTGTTTAGAATTCAAAGAATGACAGGCATTTCATTTCCTAGACAAGATCCAAACAATGATTTACTTAGCCCTTGATGGAGGCAAACATGTTTAGCTAGAGGATCTTGCTTACAGAAACAGGCCTTCAGCAAAACAGAAGGAAGAGGGCTAGAGTCATAGCTCAGCCATTAAGTGCACTGGCTGCTCTCACAGAGGACCCTGGTTCAATTCCCCAGGGTTAGCTACATGGTGGTTCACAACCACTGATGACTCCATTTCCAGGGCTTCCAGATTTCCTTAGACCCCAGGTATGCACATGCATACATGCCCGTGAAATAGTTATGTACATGAAATAAAAATATAAATAGATAGATAGATAGATAGATAGATAGATAGATAGATAGATGAATAAATAAAATAAAATAAGAGACCACCTTTATCAGAGCCTCCAGATAATCCAGGGGATGTCTTCCACCTGGAGATTTTGGTTTACCTAATGTTCATCATCTTTCTGAGGTTCTTGAAAAAAGTCCTATTTGCAGGGTTTCATTTGCCTCACATGGGGTAATTCTGCACTATGATTTAGATTTGGAGTAGTTTATGAGAGCTATTATCACTGTTGTTGCTTTTTTTTCCAAGATAACACTAAACACAAATGGATGTTTAAGTGAATGTTTGGAGTATTTAAGAAAATGAAATAATGCATTTCTGATCATGATCAGGGCCTACAGGAATAGGCTGGTCTAGCCTAGGGTAATACAATTTGGATTCTTTCTCAATATTTAACACGTACTTTTGTCTTCCATTGATAGGTAAAGACCCTGACAATGGAATCACATGCTTAAGGTTTCTCAATATAGTGATGGTGGGTTCATCCATTTATTAAAGGCTTTTTAACAGCCCACTGCTTAACATCTGTCTATTGCCTATCTATATGTCTTAGAGGACCTTCGTGTGGAACTTAGGACATCAGAAAATGTTTTCTGTCTAAAGGAAAGGATTGTTAACCCATTACATAGATGCAACTATTCAGCTGAATCAAATATGCAGTTACGTAAAAATGCAATCCTATAGCACATTATATACAGCCATTTCCGCCATGCCAGTCTCATGCACTGGAACAGTGGGGTCAGTTTTCTGGGCTGCCATCTGATATGACAAGATAGGCATCCGTGCCACACTAATTGTTAAGTATTTGATTTCAGGACGGCTGGGATGGCTCAGTTGGTAACATTTACTGTAGAAGCACAAGGACCTAAGTTTAGATTCTCTCACTGGTGACAGTGGCACATGGCTAGAGTCCCGTCACTGGGAAAATGGACAGCAGGCTCTCCGGAGTTACCTGGCAAGGCTGCCTAGCTGAACCCCCGATTCAGTGTCTCAAACCACAAAATGAAATTTGATTGAAGAAGACACCTAGTATCAACTTCTGGCCAACATCTGTACATACATATGGACAGACATGCAGACAGACAGACAGACGAGACAGAGGCATGAATGCACACATGCACAGACACATGTACCTATAGACACACGAGCGCTCATGTGTGCAAACACACACACACACACACACACAAACACACCACCTTGTTTCACATCTGCACGAACTTCTTATTTCATATCGTTAAAGGGCACTTTACTTATGGACATACGGTGTTGCCTCTTCTAAAATTCTGTACACTTTACAGGAATGGTGGAAAAGATACTTTAATTGAATGTATGTAATGTACAGTGCTAAGCTGAAGAAGGCAGGCCAAAGAATAAATGTCCACATGTCCTGTCAATCAATAAGTCAAAAGATCACAGTTGACAACCACTTTGCTGCCTTTGTTGACATGAAGGCCTGATTTTCCCCACCTCAAATCTAAGTCTGAAGTTGAAAAAAAAAAAAAAGGCATATTCCCTTGTGAGAAAAAAAAACAAAACCCGCACACATAGCAAGGCCAGTTTTTCACCGTTCTGTTAATTAATCACATCTATTTGTGGACCTGCCCTTTACTAAGCTGCGCTTGATCTCCTCAAGAGCTTTTTCTTTAATGAGATTTGATTCTCAAAAATGTGAGGAATGTTTTCATTAATGTTTGTTGTCCTCCCCTTTTTTTCCCCTAAAACTTTGGGATTATCTGCATTTTATTCTTCAGAGTCATTATTTAACGAAATCCTCATAGTTGGAAGGAAGGCACGGTTCACCTTATGCGTGTACACATGCGTGTACAGTAAAGACAGAGATCAGAGTGTGCATCGTTTGCTGCGGGTTCCAGGCTAGTTCCAACATTGGCGATCACTTCCTAAGAACACAGAAAGGTCCTGAGGTCCCATCCTTCTGCTGGTGAAGAAGCAGCAGCATGCTCTACTCCTGCTGCTATAAGTTCCCTGAACATTTCGTGTGGTTCTGCTTGGACGGTAAACAGAAAGAGACAACGTTGCCAAGGCTGCTGAATTCGGCCAGTCAGAATGCACCCAAAGTGTCCTCTCCCTCTGTACACCGCCCATCACTAACTTGGACAAACATAGAACCGGATGACCATGTGAGCATTTTAAGAGAACGACATGCTGTGAAAAGATCAACATTGATCAACCACAGAGCTTACTTAAGAATTCCTTTACAGCGTAGCTACCCGTGGAGCTGCCTATCATCTGATAAATTCCTAAGTATTTGCTACCACACTAATAAAGATGGAGGACAGAACATCTCATCTCTGTCACCCGGAACTTCGAGTAGCCCATTGTCTCCGACTACCAATTACATGAAACTACAGTCCCATCAGTGTACTTTACCTTTCTCTTCTATATTTTCCTAATGTGGGCAATATTTATTTTTTTCCGACCTGTAATTGAAGTATAGACATTATGATTCCCCCACATTAAATGTAGGAACATAATCCTTTAGCCTTAGGTAGGGTGGGCTCATACATGTTATGCATGTCATGTCAACATCAACCCAAGGGACTTTTAAACGTTTGAGCTGCGTGCCCTGTTGAAGGTGATACCAACACCTTTCAGATCCACTCAGAGGACGCCTAAAGAGAGGCGGCACGTCAGCCCTGCAGATAACCATCTGCCTTTTCTGCATTCAAAGGTTTCCTCTGAGTTTTGTTTTTAATTGTGTTTATTTACTTATTTAATTATTCCTAAGTTGGATGTAGGCATGCTCTAAGTATGCTAGTCTACTGACCCCTCAGGAGTTCTTATCTGTCCTGATTTCCACTCTGCTCACCGGGCCTCTCCCTCCTCCAGCCCTGATCATGTCGTTCTGTGACTGTACTCATGCATGTTTCTATTCTTCTGCCTTTCCTGGGCCCTTCAGAGGCTTCTTTATAGCACATTCATGCATTGGATGTGGAGAATGGACTACCTCACTGATTGGATCTCTATATTTCTCTTGATTTATCCATGTGGTTATTTATTCCATTGGTTGTGGTTTGTTGGTGTTTGTTTGTTTGTTTGTTTGTTTGTTTGAGACAGAGTCTCATTCTGTAACCCAGCCTCCCCTGTACTAGAATTGCAGGTCTGAGCCAACACGCCTAGCTTATTACAGTCACGTCTAGTACTATGGCAGTAACTCCTAAATCGATCCTATAAACCCTGACATTTTGCTCACGTCAGGGTTATTGTCTCTGCCTGCTCTGCCTGCCAGCCATCATTACAAGGCAGGCATTTCCTGCTCCCCAGCAACCCAGCAGTCCTAAGGTGAACCCATCTCTCCTACTGTGTCCCTGGCTCATGGGCCTTGGCCCACCATTGCCAAGGTTTCCCTGCCTTAAGTTTCCTTTGATACATCTTTCCTGTTGCTCTCTGCCAACTGGACCACAACAACACAGGACTCTGGCCTCTCTTGGGTGAGTGCTCTCTCCTGAGTCCTCAATGCAAACAAACCAGAGTCTCTGCTCACAAGGTGCACTCCTGCCTTTCAGCCTGGGGAATCCCACCTCTACTGTTAAGCCCTTGAAGCCACGTTTAGGGTCAACCTTATAGCCAGGAAAAACAAAAGAAAACAACAAAGCAAAACAAAACCCCAAACCCTTCTGCCACCATCCTTTGTGTCCCTTTCAGGAGATTCTAATGTCTCCGTGGAATGTGTTGCATCAGGTCAGCATTCTCAGCTCCATTTTCTGACTCCATTTTGCCTATTCGAACTTCCACAAATGCACTACTCTCTGGTGTGTAAAAAATATTTTCCCCTTCAGTAAGCTATTCCACACCAGCTCCACCCCCTCCCCCATCCCCTTCCCACGCCTAGCAATCCACATCTGTCTGTTTTTATGATACTGATTAAAGCTATCGTATCGGTTCCCAGATATGATATCTTGCTGATTAAAGCCATTTTCTCTCGCCTGCGGTTATATGCTAAGGTTGTAGAGACCTGTCTCTGCCTAACTAAAATGTTTCTCCTGAGTTCTAAAAATACAAACAAACAAAATAAAAATGCTCTATGCATTCATTCACTCATCCCTATGCGTTGGAACAGTCTGGAACTATTTGTTTTCATGTCTGTCACATTGTTTCATATTAACAGAACAAGACTTCGGGGAAAGGGGGTTAAAAGACCACAGTAAGATTTATAAAGAAGATGGAGGGCTGGAGAGAGGGCTCAGCGGTTAAGAGTACTTGGCTGCTAGTCCAGAGAGAGGATCCAGGTTTAATTCCCAGCACCCACATGTCAGCACGCAGCTGTTTGTAAATTCAATTCCAGGGAACCGGACAGACACACATGTAGGCAAAACATCAATGCATGTAAAATAAAAACAAATCATAAAAAAAAGATTTGTAAAGAGGGGAGTGGCCCCTAGGACTAGACAGCGACAAGGGACCTGAGAAATTAAAGTCTGAATGGGAAGTTCAATCTGTCCTCTGACAACTGCGCTCTCAGGTACCAACACTGGTGTGACCACGAAATTACAGTAATGTACAAACAACTCAGATAAAGTCCTGGGGCTTCCCGGCAGCTGCTGGGTGGGATCTGTAAGACAAGCAAGCGCTTCCTGCACTGGGAACGCTGTCGCGATGGCCTCAGTTGGAAGCCGTTCCTCTTCTTTCATAAATGATCTAAGAGGTTCAAAGGTCAGGCGGCAACAGAAGACAGCCCAGCCAAGCGAGGCTCCTTGCACCATCAAAGAGTCCTTTCTCAGCCCCAAACAAGCCTCACCCACCAAGAATCTTGGGGCTTCTACAACTAAAACCAAAGCAAAGACTGTATTGATGAGAGTCTCGGAAAGAAATGATTGGGTCTGCAAAGAATATCCTGGTAAGTAAACGTTACTGGAAGCAGTTGGGACCTATGAAATGGGTCCGTTAGGGCTTCGGAAAAAGTCACAGGTCAGAATGGAGCCTCTGATGACCTGATTGCAGTAATCACCACGGAGTGTCGGAGTGAAGAGATGTTGACAGATCCCTGACGATCTCTGAAGGAGTTCTCCTACAAAGGTGCTGATGTAGCCTGGGTGATAGGCGGAGAGGCCAGATCTATCTATCCCGGTTATCAGCTACCGGCTGTGTCCTGAGGCAAGGGCACAGGAAGTTGCCACCCACTCACTCACCCATGAGGACAGCAGCACCTATTTAATGAAGGCTTAGGTCAGGCTTCTGCTTGTGTCTTCTCTTCATCTTAGCTCACCTTGCACTGCTTCACGGCGACCATGTGAAAGAGGTATCTTATCTTTGGGTATACAAAAGTTAAAATTCAGAGAAGTCCAGGCACTTTGGATCCCACAGCTACCAAACTGCACAGCAAATAGTCAGGTACCGATGGGTGTCACTCTACATCCATCTACAGTCCTTCATCCTTCCAGAAGGTGATAAGAGAAACAAGACAAAGTAGGCTTAACCAATCAGGCAATGTGTAGGACCACTAAGGTAGGCCTCCGGATGGAGAGTCAAAGGTTAGCTGGACAGTCATACCCACCTGGGTGGCTGTTAAAACCAAAACAAAGAATGAACAAAAGCCACTGACAATAACAAGGGTCAGTAAGGACACGGGGAAAGTGGAACACTCATAATGTCGACGACTCTGTGCAATGAGGCAGCCACCATGAAAAACAACTTGTGGTCCCTCAGAAAGCTAAACAAGGAATTGCCATAGACCATCAATCCTATGCCTAGGAATAGACATTTTAAAAAGTCTGTATATGAATATTTGCAGCAGCATTACTCAATGGTAAAAAGGTAAAAACTAGATGAGCCAAAATGTGGTATGTCCATACAGTGAAATAGTACTCAGCAATGAAAAGGAGTGGAGAACTGATTCCTGAAGTAACATGGATAAACTCTAAGTGAGTCACAGGTTAATGGCTGGGGCTGTGAGTGTATGTGGGTATGTGATTGCCTTCAGAACCTCGACTTTCATTCTTGACTACTGAAAGCTTTCAGTCTGTCCAACTTTGGTCCGTCTTGTGCTGGTCCAAGAACTTCATCTCTAGTGGGGCAATGATTATCCTTGGCTTCCCTCTTAAGGCATCAGTTCCAAACACCTGAGACAGAACCATGGCCCTTTCCCATGATTCCCTCATGCATTATCCAGAAAATTCCCACTCACTTTGAATTTTAAGTAAATGTTTGAGGGCCCCGTGAAGCACTCAGCTCAGATCATCAAACATCAGCGGAGGCAACAGGCAAGGGTAGCAGTGACAGGGGAACTGGCTCGTGGCCAGGATCCTATAGGGGTTTTTGAACTGCAGCAACACTAAAAGATGCTCTCACAGGAGCTGTGGTGGCTACTGGCAGTATTTGTCCTCCAGTGGATCCTCCTTAAAGGATTCAGAGTGGACTCACTCCAGCTCTAGAGGCTTTATAAAGTCCCACATTGGTTTTGGAAAGACAAAGAGGATGTCACAAAAGATCACATATGCTCTTATTCACACAAATATCTAGAACAGAAAAAAAAAACAGTTTGTTGCCTAGGCCTGGGCCAGTGGGGATGGGAGTGCACAGGGGATGACTGTTGACACTGATGATAATTTTCTGGGCAGGGGACACTGCTCAGTGGATAAAGGTGCTTGACACCAAGTACTGGGAATCTGAGTATGATTCCCAGTACTCATGTGGTAGAAGGGAGGTCCTCTAACCTGTATGTGTGTCATGGTGGGAAACATATTCCCATATACACACACGCAAATACACAATCAATCAGTCAATCAATACGTGAAAGTTTTAGAAAAGAAAATGGTCTAAGGTGGATTGTAACTGAAATAGAGTTCAGTATTTCTCTCTCTCTCTCTCTCTCTCTCTCTCTCTCTCTCTCACACACACACACACACACATTCTCTTTCTGTCACACGCACACATTCTCTCTCTCTTTCTTGCTCTCTGTATACATATAATATATATTTTATATATAAATTAGATTAAAATATATGTATATTAGATATTTATATATACATATACATACATAACATATATATATATATATATATATATATATCTCACTGAGGCACACTTTAAATGTTCTGAATGGATGGGATGTGAACTATGGCCCAATTGATGTTGCTTTAAGAAATAGCTGGTTTTATTTTTAATTATGAAATTAATTATAAATAAATTAATTATAAGTAAATGATTCACTGGATCTTGGGTCCTTGGGAAGTGCAGTATGCACTCTTGACCACCGGATCTCCTTAGGGCCAGTTAATGCTGTTGTTTTTAAAGTGAACAAGCCAGTCCTGGTGGCCTATGACTGGAGACTGGCAGAAAGATTTCAAATTCAAGACCAGCCTGGGTAACTTAAGAATACTCCATTTCAAAATAAAATTACATTAAAAAAATACATATTATATTACACATGTGTAATGTGTGTATATAAATATCTAATATATACATATATTTCAATCTAATTTATATAAATATGTAAAATATATAAATTAATTTATGATTATATATAATTACACACACACATATATACATATATATATGGAGAGAGAGAGAAAAAAAAGTAAGTAATGTAGAGTGCTTGCCTTCCTGGAGTTCAGAGCCAAGCACATAGTTACAGCAGACAGTCCTGTGATGTGGCAACAAGCAGCCCAAGGCGCTTCATAAACAGCACAGGTAGGGAGAAGATGGTCTTCCTGGAGGCAGTCAGAGCTAAGCAGACTGATCACAGGGTAAGTGAGGCTGCCACGAAGGGCATCATCATCCCACGGCATCAAAGATGCCTTGAGAATACGTAATGGAGTATTAATTCAATCTAGTCCAAGTCCACTGTCTGTAACTCCAGTTCTAGGGGATCTGATGACCTTTTCTGACCACTACAGGCACCACACTCATGTGGGCAAACTCACATACAGAAACACATATATGCACATAATTAAAAACAAAGCTCAAGTATTTCTTAAAACAACGTTCACTGGGACATAGTTCACATCGCATACAGTCAGCACATACTCAGTCCCTTACAATAATCAGACTGACCTCTAAACCTGAGACAGCCGTCATTCACATTATTACCAACATCCCTAGTTGACCATATGAAGAAGTCTCAGAACAGAATAAAGGGAGAGCCCCAGCCAGCACAGCAGGTACCT
The DNA here is from genome assembly GCF_011064425.1 of Rattus rattus. Lineage (NCBI taxonomy): Eukaryota > Metazoa > Chordata > Mammalia > Rodentia > Muridae > Rattus > Rattus rattus. The sequence goes on from NC_046156.1 coordinate 188,727,212, forward strand.
AAGTAGGAAGAGTCCCTCAATTCAAAGTCAAATTATCACACACTGAAGGTTATTATAGAGTGGAAGGCTATTGGGTAAACAGACCTGTTCAGTCTACTCACTGGTACTAAAAGAGAGCTAGCCTGCCAGTAAATATGAAGGTCACCCTTAAATAAACAATTAAAATTGGAGGCACCCGTAGGTGTTAGTAGGTTCTGGAATAGTAGGTTAGCAGAATTAGGGCCCAGTGGGATAGTTCAACAGGTCTAAGCTTCCTGTGAAATTCTGATGACCTGAGTCCCTGTGACTGAGAGAATGGACTTGTGGACTCAAGAGTTTTCTCTATTCCTGTGTCTTCCACACATGTACTATGGCACATAAGCTACCCCGACTTCTACCCAAGGTGCACACACACACACACACACACACACACACACAGACACACACTCTATATATATATAATATTTATTACATATATATTATATTTACTACATATATGTATATATTATATATTACATATAATTATATTGTATATAATATATATAATTATATATAGATGCATTCATAAATATAGAATATTTATAATAAAATACATTATATAAGGAAAATACATATAATACATTATATATATATATATACCTATATGTATATTAAAAAGCAGAATCATCTCTAGGCAGACACAGTTAGTTCTTTTAGCTTTAATTTTACAACACCACATTCTTATCTAGACCTGGACCCCCTGAGTGGACTCAGCCACTTTCACATTTATTCAACCTTGGCTTTGTTTATGCGACGAACTTCAAATGGATGACTGGGAATTCACTTTACAAACAAGTTTCTTGGGCATGACTGGCCTTGTGTCAACTCAGCAGACTGTCAGACCATGGCCTTCCATCACAAACACGTGAAGTGATTTCTGTGCACAAGAAAGTCCTTCAGGGCCTGGCCACAGAAAACGCACAGAAATACAACACACACACACACACACACACACACACACACACACACACACACACACACAGAGAGAGAGAGAGAGAGAGAGAGAGAGAGAGAGAGAGAGAGAGAGAGAGAGAGAGAGAGAGAGAACGAACGTACAATCACCTGGAAGACCTTGCTCTGCTGTGGAGTAATTCTGAACAGCAAGAGTGAGAGCTGGAGACTCTCCTTCCTTCCCAACTGTGAATGTCTCCTAAAATCTCTGCTCTATGGAAGACTTCACACGGACCACACAGCAGCTGGGAAATGGGAAACTCTGAGACAACTCCCCAGAGCGCTAAACCAGCACCTTAAATCCAAGGCTCGTGTGGAGTTTTAAGGAATGGCTTTTCACTACACTCTGGTGGGCCGTAGGACAAACCAAAGTCAAGGCTACTATTATGTTTAACAAGAAATCTGAGTTTAAGCGGATTAGTGTAATTCTGGTGTGATTTGTCTAAATCATCCATTCGAAAATACTCCTCAGCTTTTTTTAAATGTGTCTATTCTCTCCCTCCTGTATGAGAAAATAAAACCACTGGGAAAACTAAAAAGATTTTTAAAAATACATATTAGGACTTTGTAATTGGGAAAGAATTTAGGAATATACAGATCTACACCTAAACTCAGATAATTAAATAAGCAGACAAACATCTTATTCCTTCCTTAGTAAAGTCAGAAGACCCTCAGAGGTCCATGCTTAGTGGATTATTTGAAACGTAAGAATTTTAGAATGGGGGTTGGGGATTTAGCTCAGTGGTAGAGCACTTGCCTAGCAAGCGCAGGGCCCTGGGTTCAGTCCCCAGCTCCAAAAAAAAGAAAAAAGAAGAAAAAAAGGAAAAAAAAGAATTTTAGAATGATTCTTTTATAAATATGAACTATACACAACAAAGTATTTTAAAATTAAGTTGGAATGGTATGAGACTTGGGCCTACTGAGCACAGAGGGAACAGTAGACTTGATTGTAGCCCCTAAGTTACATGGGACTGAGTGACACCTCGGGCAGACAGGAGGAAAGTCACAGAGCAGTAAGTCAGAGGCTCCCCAAGACTGCGCTCTGTCAGGTTACTTGATGATCTATGATCCAAGCAGCTTGAATCTGGCCAGGGCCCTGCAGGATTAACGACATGGTTCACCTCTAGTACTGCAAAATCTAAAGACTTTATCTTAATAGATGAACTCCTTCTACGCAGGAGTACAGGTGTATTCTCCTGTGTCCCAGCACTACCCACACTACCCAAAGTCAGTATTAGAAAGATAAACCAGGGTTGGGGATTTAGCTCAGTGGTAGAGCACTTGCCTAGCAAGCGCAAGGCCCTGGGTTCAGTCCCCAGCTCCGGGAAAAAAAAAAAAAACCCAACTTACACCATAATGAAATTTTGAAATAAGGATGGCACTAGTATCTGAACCAGGATTTCTTAGAAACTAGGGTGTGTTGACAATGGCATAGAATGCTCTATTCAGAAGTGGCTCTTCAGATGCTCACAAAACTACTGGGGAGATTTTATACAAAATCTTAAAATGTTATAACCAACAGGTAGCCAATTAGGAAAAGTAAGTTGAAATCTATATGTTTGGTTTCTTTTTTTCTTTTTTGGTTTGGTTGGTTGTTTTTTTGTTTGTTTGTTTGTTTGTTTGTTTGTTTGTTTGTTTTTTCCCTGTTTGGGTTGTTTTTCTTTTCTTTGGTTTGAGACAGGGTCTCACTTAAGAGGAGGAAGGGTGGTCTTGAAGTCACTATATAGTTGAGAATGACTTTGCATTCCCAATTCTCCTGTCACCACATCCCAAGTATCAAGATTACAGACATACACTGCCAAGCCTAACCCTGAATTTCATATCAAAATAAATTTCAGGTGGATCAAAAAGGTAAATGTAAAAACATGAAATTCATATAATACTTAGTACTGCAGAGAGCCCAGTGTGGGTTCCAGAATATTTCTCTGATAACACTGTGACTTCCTATAATCTATAGTTGGTTAAGAATAAAGAGCTTTAAAAATGTTTGGTGAAACCTCAAATGATTGTTTATATTGTTGGAATAAGAAAGGACTGTCTAACTCTAAAAAATCAAGAAGTCATAGATACAGTATTAACTAAACAAGACCACCTAAAATTAAATATTTGTATATATCTAAAACTAAGTAAATAAAAAAGACAAAAGACAACTATATCTCTAAAAGTTACTTTCTTTACTACATAAAGACTATGGACAAATTAAAAACAAAAGCATCAACTCAATAAGAGAAATCCACAAAAGATACAAATAAATGAGAAAAAAGAAGATATAAATGCCTCCAACAAATTGTGTCTACACACACACACACACACACACACAGTCAGTCTCTCTCTCTCTCTCTCTCTCTCTCTCTCTCTCTCTCTCTCTCTCTCTCTCTCTCTCTCCAGCAGTGTGGCAGGTCCACGTTTTAATTTAAACATTCTTTCCACTTATCAGCTTGGCTGAGTTCATAAAGTTTGGGAACCCATGCTGTTTCAGGTATGAAGGAACCTCTGTGCGCTGTGGTGGCAATGTCATGGCTGTAACTTCTGTGGAATGAACTGGCAAAACCTAGCAGGATACAAATGGTCCTTGTGTGTACTTACATTTGTGTGAAGGGCACAGATGCAAGGTTTGCATGCTATGATAATCAGTTAACAGAAAAGAAATAGAAACACTCCAAATGGCCACCGATATGAGACTTTAGTAAACTGGTATATTCTTACCCTGAAAGAACAGGTCATAAAAAGGAATGGAGTTATAAAAAGTAAGGAACTAAGTTGTTTTTATCTATGTTGCTATGAAGTTATCGCTACATTTGAATATAGTAAGGCTGGGTGCAGGAGAACGACTTCCTTTTAGGTGCAAAGAGTGTCTCTGGAGAGTAATAAGCAGCTGGTGACATCTGTTACCTATTTAAACAGAGTTAAAAATTAAAATGATAATACATGTTTATTAATGGGGTCCAAATGGCATGGCCACGCACATAAGGGAGTGAGTGAATTAAGCAGAGATTGCCTCAGTTACAAATTTACTGAGCACTGGTAAGGGCTTGAAGCCACAGCGCACTAAAAACCAGTATTCTACTACTGGAGAACAAGGCTTCATCAGCA